>NW_026858617.1:0-65849 GCF_026571515.1 Ruditapes philippinarum
TTACAGTATTTCTCCAAGGATACTGTATGATAATTCTTAGGATATGCTGCCTTTTTGAAAGTTGTCCTTGAAGGCTTACCTGTATTTATTTAAATATGAACAAGGGAGAGGAATGTTCGCGGTACGCAATGATCATACTTGCATTATAACCGTACTATATAGATATAGTTTAACGTTACACGAAACATGGTGATTGAAATCATGAATTTATTGTATGCCAACACTAGCTATGCCCATTTATTACAGATTATACATGTGCACGTTCTGCCCAAACATTTTTATTTTCAAAATCGTTTTGTTTAAAAAGTGTACTCAACATAAGATAACACGACCCGTCCTTATTTTGTACAAAGACCTTATTCTTTATGAAAAAATGGAAAAGGGCGATAATAATGTGCCTTGCTGTGCGTCACATCATGTACAATTTCAATATCAGTTTAGAACACTTAATGAATTAACAAATATGATGGAAAATATTGTTGCTTATATTCGGGACAAATTTAAAATCGGTACGGGCTAATTATTTATCTATCTATATTTATTGAAGTGGGCTAATTGTTAACTTACGTTTACCTTATAATCAAGTTGTATATAAAGTGTGGTTCTGTCAATGATTTTTTTCATTAAGTCCCCCACAGATTTTATGCTTCATTTAGTTCCATGTTGAACAACATTTATAACGGATCACATTTGAAACACCTTTAGGCAAACAGAAGAAGTCCTTGTAATCATTTTGTGACAAAAGTATAAGTTACTCTAGGGCTTATTTTCAAAAAAGATGTATGTAATATGCACTTGTCCTAACAATGAGGCTTCTGCAAGTTCTGACGCAATATATTTCGGCTTACGTGTTGGCGATTGTACCAATAAATGGATATTGGTTTGAGCCCTTATTGGGTCTTAACAATTTTATGATGACAAAAGTACTTTTTGGTTTAGGAAATCAAAAGAAGAATTCGGTAAAGAATCATATACCGTTCCTTTAATTAAAGATAAAGGTAAGCAGTCACAGAATTTATACAGAAAGTACTGTAGAAGGTTATCTTGATTTATATCAACATTAAAATTTAAATGAAATTGTATAAGGATCATTTGCCAAAGCATTAACACAAGGCGAGATGCAATGACTAAACGTGCATGTTTGATAATATATGTTTAATGTATAAAACAACTTTAAAACTTGTACAGAAATTTGGGTTAAATTGGGGTCAAAATTTTAAATGTTTTTAAAAAATTTTAAGGGGAAATTTTTTCTTTTAAAAACGGCCAAAGCAGTTGAATTTTAACCCTTAAGTTTTTAAAAAACGAAAAAACCTTAAATAAACAATCAATAGGGGTTTAAAAACACACATATATTTTTAACCAATATAAAATTAAAAATCAAAACACGTATAAGATTGTCAAGAACTCTCACAATGATAATTAGTATAAAAACTGAATAGCGCAAACTATGTTCTTAAGGTTTGTCTAGGTTGAGTAAAAAGCTTTACTGGTTGAGTTAAAAGCTTTACTGATAAAGTATGCTGACTATCAAACTGACATATATCTTTTAAAAATTTATAAAAAGTTCCTTTTTTTTAAATATTTTGTTTTCCATAAAAGCCTTTTCCCTTAAACAAATAATGAAGGTTATAATAAGTACAATTAGGATAAAATTGCCCTTTGGGGAGATTGAATATAACGAAAGTAACCAATTAAAAGGGATGAAAAAAGTCTTCTGTTAAGGGGAATATTTTCGTGTCGGGAAAAAGGAAAATAATAAATTTACAACTATGTTCTTTAGATGATTGCTGGCATTTCACTTTAAGAAATGTGACAGATAAACGGGAGTTCTCACTCTCGGGCACATGGCTTTCGAAGACAAACGTGTAAAGGCCAAAATTAAAAATATCAGTAAAAAGTTCAAGTCTGCGCCTGAAACTGTGTTTTAAGTCCAAATTCATTGCTTTAGTTATGTTAACCAAAAGCTGGTTACTTAGTCAAGATTAAATGGATGTAGTTTTAGAAAAAAAACAACAAAGAAATAATAATAATAATAGTAATGGTCACATGATTTAATTTTTAACAATACGCAAATTAAGGAAATCCGTCACCTACCTATGCGAGACAAATGTAGACCTCTAATAAACTTTGAAAAGATCTACTTAAAATTGTTAATGCTAAAAATATCTAACTTTTAGCGTTAATGATTTCAAGATTTTTTTTTAATTTTTACTATAATGATACATATAAGGAATATCTATGAGCGCCCCGGGATGGGTCTAATTTAAAACCCATGTCATATTTTGTGAAAACTTGGTTAAGGTATAATAGACAATTATTCACACTAAATATCTTAGTTTTAGCTTTTATAGTTGACAAAAAAAAGGAAAACGCATGACCCCCGATGCGAGCCCAGATTAATTTTAAATTTGACAAGGTGGTTTTAGATGAGAAGTCGTTTTAAAAAGGAATGACAACGTACGGACGCATATGGAAGCAAAAAGTAATGTAATTATATAGAGTTACAACTATACATTTGATAACAATGAGAAGAAACAATACAAGCTTAACGATCCGGTAATAGTGATCTAATACAAAAGGTAAAATAGAATGTCTTATCAAGCCATCCGGTGTTGAAAGGATTTATTGAACCTTAAAATGACTTCGTCTATCTATACTATGTTTTCATATGACTGCCTTGGTAGTCAAAATAAAGGCGGTTATGATTTTTAAATTTGATACGAGGCAAAGCAAAAACTTGATATTCGTAGTAATTTATAATGACGCGTTTATTAATTACTTTTATGGTATATCTACAAATACTAGTTTTTTCCTTTTTTAAATGTCATAAAGAATAATATTGGTCCAAATTTTTGCAAAAGTAACCTATTGTTCTAGAACTTCGATAAATAAATTTACTGAAAATCGGCTGTAAATGGGACGTATTTTTAGAGACAAAAGTGATTTTTGCAATTCCTTATTGAAATGAACAGTATAAACAACGGTAATAACTATTCTTTAACATATAAAATTGGCGTACTAATTGTGTTAAGTCGCCCTTTTCAACGGCACCCTAACCTTTTTACCAAGTTTTATTCATTTAACAAGGTGGTGTCGCAAAGCAAAAGGTTTACGTGGTTTGCAAGGGATTGAACATTGAGTTCGTATTGAAACCAAACCAAAATATAATTCAGTTATTTTTTAAACATTTCCCTGGTTTTTATATAAAATTAGCAACGAAAACTTATGATTAATGCACTTCTATTAAAAAATAATCCAATAAAAAGCAAACACGCTCACTTTGATATAAAATTCCGTTTTTTAAATATTCTTTAGAATAAAATCGTTTTAAATGCACACTTTGATAACAGAAGTTTTATTACTCTTATAAAAATAATTAAGATATAAAAAAGATTTAAGGTAAATAATAAAAAGGAAATTTGAAAGCAATCTTAGTAAAAAGACGATTTTTATAAATAAGACAGGTTCTACTTGTTTTATGAAAGCAGGGTTATTAGTTTTATCATTACTTTTTGTTATCTATACTTTTACATAACACAGTACAAAAAATGAAGTTGACCGATTGCTTAGGGACATAAAAAAGCTTTTTTGAAAACTATATCTGTAATAAGTGTTTTACAAATTTTATATAAATGGTAACAAAATAGTCCATAAATACACTTTACCATACATCATTTCGACTGGTGCTTGCTTTCTTACGTAAGTATACTATCATTATAATATATATTCATGAACTAAATTCAAGAACAAAGTCATTGATATGGTATATTTGAATACTATAATTATTTCGATTTCGATTATAAATTTGATAAAGAATAAGTTTGTTAACAAGAGGGTAACGGGTGACCATAAAATAAAATAGAGGACATTGAATGAAGTTAAGTTCAATACTGAATTTATTGCACGAATTGATAATAAAATTATTAATATGCGAGCCTCTGGGCGAACATAATATTATTTTATTCAACAAGTGCAATAAATTCAGTAATGAACTTACACACAATTTAATATTATATTTATGATATGCCAAAATAAAGACCGTTTAAAGTGAAAAAGAAGATTCATTTTTATATTGAAACCGCCTATAGTATAAACGTTAACATTTAGCGCGTCTTCCCTTTACACTATGTTTATATAAACGCTAATGATGTCACGTCAAAATATATGCACGGTGCGTGCAATAGCCATATTTACTGAGTCGCAAAATCGGAATGGTTGTGTGATAAATAGCATTAAAGAAGCAATTTTTCAAAGTAAAAACAATGAGTTTATATTATAATCATACAAGATTATTAAATTTATAATGAAATATCAATCTATTAAAAATAACAGTTTGTCGAAACGAATGATACGTGTTAAATGTGTTTTTTTCATGCCATAATATCTTTTTTAAATTTTTAATGTAAAACTTCATGGAAAACAAATTATAATCATTAATCGATTTGATATATAATAATTCAAAGATATTCATTTTAAAAAATTTGATCGATATGTAAATTTTCAAAGATGAGATAGAAAATTATCATTCAGCAAATATAAAGAAAATGTAAACACTCTCTCAAATATAAAAAATACCTAACAATGTCATGCTTTAACTCATACTTGGCAACGAAAATTGACCCTCTTTTAAAATTTGGTTGTTTTAAAAGAATTTTCAAAATGTATGTAGAACATGATTTTAGATGCATATCCCAATAAGGAAAAAAAAATCTCGAAACGTGAAAATATTAAAAATGTTGCCCAAAGAGGTGCACGAAAAAAAATAAAACAATGTTTCTGAATTAAAGCCACTGGTATCCAGATGAAACAATGTTAAAAAATGAGAAATAAATTTTAAGTTTAACAATAAATACTTTTTTGTTGGGTTTTAATTTGTCTGTAAATAAGCTGTTAAAGACTCTTAATTAAGAAAGAATTTCATAAAAGTCATACAAATATTTCGTGTTTTTCCTTTGCATAAATATACTAAGTTTACTATCCGCAGTAGCCAATATAAATAGGAGAAAATAATCTAGTTAGCATAGTCACCTGTCACAACATGTACAGAAGTCAAAAACAATTCCGGTATCCAGTATGCCGAGGTCGTATATCAATTTTTTCTTCATTAAATAGGCCCCTAGCATAGTTTAAATCGATAAATTGGTCATCATAACTATGATTTAATTAATAAATTAAATTTTTAGTGACAAAGTTACTACAAGCCTCAAAACAAAAGTAGTTATTCGTTTCTTTCTATGTTTGATACGAATTCTGGATTTTCGTGCGTTCCGGATCACAGTTCATGAAATTGTTAGTACGATAAAAGAATTCCGTAGTATAATAAAAGAAGGTATCCCCGTCGGTGGAAAAACGAACTGATTGATTTTAGAGCAATAATATTAAAATATGAACATTTTGATGTGTCATTTCGATGTCTTTCAACTATATAATGTTTTGAAGAGAGATTTTAAAATATAAGTAAGACGGCAGTTTTTTTACCTTCTGGAGGCCTGCTGCTTTTAAATTACTACAATGACTATGTATTTCACTTTGCCGTTGCATCTACAAACTAAAATGCATTAGTTGTTCGATTAAATGACCCACAATGACAACGGTAACAACAAAGTTAATATATAATAATAGGAATAATAACATTGAACTGCTTTACCTAACATTTTTAATAGGAGTTTCTCGCATTTGACAGAATGGTTAGCTTTAAATTTTACGTTTAAGAATGATATCAAGTTTTTTGTTTGTTTTTTTTTTCCTTTTTATAGATTTATCTCATAAATCTAAAAAGAGAACGCGACGGCTATTCACGATCAATCAAGCGCACACAAAGTAATTTTGGACACAGCAAAGCGTTACATGTCATTCGTATTAAATGACTTTATTTCTTAATTACCCATTGCCATTCGTGATGTTTTCAAACAGTTAGTAAAGTATTGTCTAAAATATTCGGCGTTGCATTTTTATTGGATAACGCGCAAGCTGTTTTTTTTTTCAACCGTAACGCGAACATTAAAGTGACTTTTATGCTTTAATATATGTTATATTCAAAATCAATGAAGTTATTTAATTGAACTTTTGTTGTCTTAAGACAAGACTGAGTTATCTGTGGTAATTGTGATAATTTGAAACATGATCAGGGATCACGATGTAAAAAAGGAAAGATCTGTTTCTAAAACATTGACAATTGATTGAAGCTACTATCCCAAACATTGTAGTTTTGGCAATTTTTAAGTTAAAAAACATCAACAGAAAAATAATCACCACAGGCTTGTCTATTTAAAAAGGAACTAGGTGATTAATACATGTCTTGTCTACAAAAAAAATCTAAATATAGTTTTCCAATGTTTATAATGATGTAATTTTCAACCGTTATAACGTTTTATTTTGTAAATATTGACTTAAATTATAAACAAACCCGTTAACTTGTTGTCGCTGATCCGTTGATTGTTGGAAAAAAAGTTTTTCTTGGTATGTTTGTTCTTATTCTGCAATCGACTTTATCATAGAAAATTATATGTATAAAAAGACAAGAAAAGGAAGAAAATATCTCGTTTCATGTTAACGGGAGTGATACTAGGGGTGTTTATATCTGTTTCAACAAAAACAAAACAGCCGTAAGGTCATTATTATCTCTTGGAAACAATACTTTACTTGTATGCAAATTCTATAAATGTCAACAATATGTTGATGTTTTTAGACCTGATTTATGTGGGAGAGTAGCTTTAAAGAAGGGCCTGGTACGGTTAATATACACCAATAAGCAATGAACTTTCAGCTTTCCAACCACTTGATACTAAACAAAATCTTTTATAGGATCCAATCTCATCAAGTAAGCCTCGTTTTCATTCAAGGGTACACAGAAAAACATCAAATGCATATTGCTTTCTATTTTCAGAGTCAAAAAGTAATTCTCTTGGACCCAAACATATCAGCAAAGGATTTAGCAGCTGTGTGCTCGCAATTAGAATTCAGTATTGTACTCAACAATCTGAAATAACCTCATAATTTAATGAAGATCCACAATAACGTTGTTTTATTTGTCAAAATTTAATTGATACAATTTATACAGTATGAAATATACCCGATCAATTATAAGTTTCCGAACGTTTTACCCTTTATATATTTTAAACATAAATTATTTACATTTATATACTCCAGCATCATAGTACTTAAGTCATATCAAAATACGATAATGTACGAGCGGATAGTTTCGAATCCTGCACAAGCTAATTATATTCTCATAAAAAAAATTATATTCAAGATTTTCAAGATTTTATTCAATCAAACCAGAAGGTCATAAACCCATGTGGTACATATATTACAAATAAATTTTGAACAATATATAATATTACAAAATATACATGCATAATATCTGAACATACCTCTACATGTATCTAGTATATGTACACAATCATTTTAGTCTCTTATATATATATGTGTTCATAAATTTCAATAGAAAGGGGACATAACTATACATGAAACGCAAATTCACATTAATTTATGTTACCTCCCTTGCACTGAGGCGTATTTATAATATAATTCATCAAATTTTCGATTAGTGAGACTTTCTAATTATGTGTCATATATTATCTACTCATATATTGTTGTAATCATTAATATAACTATTTTGCTTCAAAAACCCATACAATTCTGATTCTGAATAAAAACCGTATCATGCATAAGAATAGAGACTAACAAATTACACGTTTTGAATATTGTTTTGGTATAATAATCGCATTTGCTGTTATATATATAAATTTTTTTAATGTTGTCGAACTGTATGAGTATTTCAGCTTTACCGACAAATAACGAAAGAACGAAACTGGTAAAACTTTGATTTGAATTGAACTTAAAAGCGTAATAATGATGAGCACATAAAATGCGTATAATATGTGACTACACCCTTAATTTGAAGTTTCACCCGAAACGAAAGTTGTGAAACTTCAACACAAGGTATCATTTTATTTAACAATTATTATCTCATGTAAAGAAAGTGAGGTTTACATAATAGGGTATAATTATTCAAACACGTCATACACTACATTATTACTTATATAAAAATATACCATATCAAATCGATAATAACATGAAAGCATACACACTAAATACTGCATTTCTTGTTACAGTGAAGTAATTTTAGCATTCAAAGCATTAATTACCATATAACACAGTTTTTCTCAAAGTAAAAGTCTTTTCAATATACAATGATAAATTCTTAAGGATTTGCTTTTGATCGTTCATTAACAATTCTATAAATTTTTGCATATTTGGTCGCTTACATAATATTACATATATCTTTAATTGTGTTGAATTTCTTGTAAACGGAAAATGTCACAGATACAAATGTCTTGCTTGTACTTCGTTGATCTTCAAAATGTTTTGAATTATCTTGACTATGTTCACAGTCTGTAGAAAGTCATAAGCAATTCTTTTTTTTCTGCACAGTTGCTCTGACTCGTTGATTGTTCGCCCATTCCACGAATGGACAAGTGAAAGTGGAAAGTCAATCAATTTGCAAATTGAAAATGATAAATAAAACAATTTTCTTGTTTAAATAGAAAAAGGCAAATTTGAAGATGAAACATAGAAGCTGTGTGTTTGCTGTCTGGAACACAGTACATAAAATCCCATGTAAATATTTGGTAATTTGTGTAATAGTAACGAGCTTTGATCATATGTTATTACAGTCAATAAATTTATAAGAGCAAATATTATACAACTTTCTATTTCAACAATTCGAAATAATCTCATTCTACAGTTTCAGATGTATAATTTAAATTTTGAATGCTTAAACATAGGCATATCTTTAAATAACTTATTGCCGATCCAAGTCCATTTCTACTCCTCTAGCGATGACTAGCAAGATGTTTCGTCGGTCTAGAGGGGGAAAAATCACGCCGCTTAGTCTTAAAATATCGTGGATATTAAAGAATAGTCCCTCGTTTTGTTGTTTTTCTTTCACAAAAAATATAAATAAATAAATACAGTTCATAGTTTGGGTGAAGAGTCTAGTAGTATTTCGCCTTTCAAGTGATTCTTCAGAATCATATGAGTTGACTGTGATCTCCCTGCAATGTGGCCCTATCTGGGTCAATGATAGCCTGGCAACTTTGTCAACGATAAGCTTGACTTTATGAATGATCTTTTTATTACCGTGGGAGATTTCTTTCCTACTTTTGAATGTTTAAATCCACTTCAAAACAGATACATAAGGTATTTCATTGTTGCTACAAATGGTTCGAAAATCATAAAAACATATAGCAGAGTAGTTTAGCTCAAGCTTTGTAAAAGCCAAGATTTCAGTGGACATTTAAGGGCCATATGTTACATGAAGCTACTCGTATAAGAATTTTATTTGAATATTTATTATATTTCATAATCGCTTAACTACACATATTATATTGGTATCATCGGAATACAGATGCTTTGAAACAAAGTTTAGTTTACATAAATAAAGAATCAAAGGTTAATTAGAAAATATACTTCATTAAACATTTGCTATTGACCCATCCTCTTAAGATAAAATTTATTTGTTAGCTTGAACATTATTATAGTAAAAATTAATCAAGAAGTAAAATACTTCTGACAAGTTCTTATAACATTGATCTAATACATAAAAGTATTAGCTTGAACATCAACACCATATGTTTAATTGCATAAATAAGTTAATTCGCTTATGACAATTAAGATAAAGCAATTACTGCAGCACAATTTTATTTTTGATGTAACTAGCTAAAATTATGGGCGTGCAATTTTTCGCCATAACTAACTTAACATTAATTTATATATATGCAGCTATGGGTTATTTTAAGAGACTTGTGCAATTTATTATGCATGTGTCGAATAGAAAGCAACATATTTAACTTCTTCATAATAAACAAGTTCTTTCATTAAAGGAATAAAGGAAATGTATGATTATGATTTAGCTAAAAGTACACATAAACAATTTACGTATAGAAATGTAAAAAACGACCAATTGTTAAAATTATCAGATTGGCATATCTTTGACCTTAATTTCACATATGCCGGTTTAAATGTATTGTCGGCTTAACCATTAAACAAACAAACATTAGTAACGGTCGTTTTGTTACAAAAAAAGTATCAGATAACAATTTAAATGGCATTAAACAAAGCTTTTTATCTGCTCTTTAATTAATTTTAAACGCAAATTAATATCATTATCAGCCTGTCAAATGATTTACTGCTGTCAAGTTATTGTTTGATTTATTCAAAGTATCGATACCTTTGAAAACTGTCTGTACCAGTGAAGGCCGGCTTGATTGCATGATAGGTTCAAACATTGTAACATTTAACTTAAGGTTACCGAATATGGTTAAAGTACAATTTTCATTTAAAATTGCTACACTGAAGGAGGTTTGATAATTAGTCGCATTTATTGGTCATATATATATAGTAATTATTTTTTAATTTAAAATCAACACCTCAATTTACATTAAATTGTTCATTAATTATTTGTGTTAAATTTCATAGTTAATGATAGTCCGATGTAAGTTTTATCAAAGCTCTTCGTGTAAGTAACATCGTTCAATATTTTGTTTTACAAGTATAAGCTAAGTGTAAATGTGATATCGGAGGAATCTTTCCTTTGATTCGTTTTACTTTTTAAGGCTTCTTATGCTCAAAATTTTAACGCTTTATATCTCACGGAACCTTTTATATATATTTCTTCAGGAAATGACTAAAGATTGATTTCGACAGATATCATCCAGCCTATTTGTTCAATTTACTTGAAGTTCTCTTTTGTACTATTTCACAACCTGTTGATTTGAATAGTCAATCTATTTATTTATTAAAACTGAATGTAAATTTTTGAAACCACTTTAATCATAAAAACTACTTGAAGTTAAATCAAACAGAAATATGATATATGTACTAAAGTGTTTATTAGTGTTATTTCTTTAAATAAAAGTTTAAGTTTTAAATTAGTTTTCAGAAAATCGACTGCTGGTCAAACGGTGAAACGATATAGGTGTATAAAACTTTGTTTTGTAACAAGCAGTAAACAGATGAAGCAAATAGATTAAACTAAATGATAAAGCAAAGATCAATGTCTTATTTACTCCAATTCAATACCTGACTTCACAATTATAATATTTACAAAGTACAACTTGTAGTTAAGCAAAATAGAAATATGATATCTTCATTGATTGACGTATTGGCTTGTATGTTTTATCTATAAATAAAGAAATCCAGACATGTTTGAATTTCACTGGTGTATAGTATAGAACAATGACTCCAAGGACTGTCAAAATGATATTTAAAACCAAACATAAAATAGAAGAAGCAATAGGATCTAACTATAGGTGCAGGGCGCGTAAAGGGGTATATGACTAGAACCCCTTGCCAAAGGCCCTACAACCACATAAAATATAAATTTGAATGATATTACCAAAAGATAATAGTTTAATAGAATATCAGTACATATACTTGTTATTGCAATATGTTTTATCACATATGTAGGCATAAAATGAACATTTCCATACAACAGAACTAAGGGGTACTAATTTATATATATCAACTATATATCTAATTTTACCATAGGTGAAAACATATTGACCAATAACATAAAACCCCATAAAAAATATATACATTTGTGGGACATATATCATTTACTACTAAAACCGGCCTACGGGCACTATGTTAGAAGGGTAGCCTACGCCCCCATACATCGTTTTAAACATGCCAGAGTTGCGAGGCCTTATGTATGCCCCACATTAAATATAAACCCCACAAGTATGGTCTCAAATAGACCGATGCCCCGTAAATGGAGGAATGTGACTGTATATATATATATATATATATATATATATATATATATATATATATATATATATATATATATATATATATATATATATATATATATATATATATATATATATATATATATTGATAGATCACTGAAAATTGTTTATGAGTTTATAAAGCCCGGACAAATTTATGTCTGCTCATAATGCAACTTGATATTGAATGGGGTGCTGTTTAATAATTTAACGTAAGACACATTGAACTGATAATCAAGAATATTTCTTTTTGTAAAATAAAGGCTATTTAAGCTGCTTCAAATGGTGATTCGCAATATAAAGAAGAACGAAGCTTCATCAAAATATGAACGACAGCAGCGACTGTAAAAGCCTGATATCTTTCTAGTTACATTCACTACCATTGACTTCATCTTATTACAGAACATTCTTTAGGATAAGAACTTCATGTATATCTAACTCAAATTGACATGGCTCTTTGTGATCTTGCATTAATGGTCAAATTATTGAATGTTCACCGATTTATGCTTGTAATTAGTAAATTGATTATCTTCATACTTGGAAAAAACAACATTTTAAATAGTACTAACGATTTACAATCGAAGTTTCTTGAATAACTCTTCAAATGCAAAATTTATATGAAAATGATTTTGCGTCCCTTTAAACGATACTTACCATTGTTTAACCTTTTGTAAGCTTATACATTTTACATACCAGAAAGAAACATGACGACCTACAACCAGTGGAGCGTGTACAGGTAATTGATTTAGGACAAAAGAGCAAACTTGTTTTCATTCAAAAAATATTGACGTGAATTCTTTGTTAGTTTTAATACAGTTGTTTATTATCATTTCAATATGTAATTAACGGCAAAATCTCGTCTCTGGTATTATCTGTGTTTTGGACAATGTAAGTTATGTCGACTGTAAATCATTCGAGATGACAAGTTTAACGTCTTTACTGTCATACAAAGTAAAGAAAAAGTAAACAATAGAGTAAGTCATCGGTAAAATCTATTGTCAGATTAAAGTGACTAATTGTAATTCAATGCCAAGCATGACGAAAGAAAAGCATTTATGATAAACTTTGAACGTGTGCAGAAATGTTTGATTAAATAGAACCTTAGATAGTTAAGAAGAATAAATATATCAATTTAAATCATTTCTGCAGTGTTCCTATCATTTAACTCTGTTTTAGTAATACAACATGTTTTTGACCCCACATAACTCACACATCTTGAAGATTTTTTCCTTCTTATAGCGAACTGTCAAAGGAGGCAAAGAATATCACTTTCAAGTATAATATCTGGACTGTAGATTGACTATCTAAACACGAATTAAGGTGGAATGGTATTCTCTTTTATATATAGCTATTAATTACTCTGTCTACTGACTCTCTTCGTGCTAAGAGTAAAACATGATATAGAAGAACAACTTCAGTTATATATGTTTATATAGTGCATGTGTAAAAAGTATTGCTTAAAATTTAAAGTTCAGATTTATTTAAAAGAAAAGAGACTATATGTCAGTGTTTGAAAATTTGAAATTGTCTGCACGATAATCAGTATCACAAATAATTATTAAGTATATTACCAATCTATTGCAATATTCTGGTGTCCTGTCTTCTAAATTTATTATTTTTACTGTAAGTCGCGATTCAAAATATTTGGAAAAGAGATCCCTCAGAAGCATTAAAACAGCAAAATTACATGAAAATTGCAGACTCGAATTGATTGAGTCTGTACATGAGGGATAATGCAAAAAAGCAACAACACTCATGCCCCTAGCACCTTCTTGAGCGGTACTAAATTCTCAACACTTAAAAGTACTAGACTCAATTATCCCAAAGGACCAAAAATATAACAACCCTGAAGTGAAGTTCAGGGCAACATCAAACGGCTGCCACACATCACTTGACACCTGCTGTTGTGATGTATAAATATCTGGAAAAAGTGATCTATCGGAAACATTAAACACAGCAAAATTACATGAAAATTGCAGACTCGATTTGTTTGAGTCTGTACATGAGGAAAAATTAAAAAGTGCCACAACCCTAGCGTCCCCTGAAAGTCGATTTATAACCAATGAACACATATGTAAGGGCATACTATATCAGATGATTTAACGACGCTTTGTTGATAGCTTGTGACTTTCATTTACCAAAATAGAATTTAATTCACACTGTGAATGAATGTATTGAATAAGATACCCTCTTTGTAAGTGCATATTGACTTACAAAAATGCGTTAAAAATATCTTAAATGAAAAACTTATTTGAAATCTCACATATTTACTTATTTATTTATTTAGTAAGTTAGTTAGTTAGTTATTTAGTCGCATAGTAACACTGAGTTTGTCGTTTCGGTGTTCATTTTCTATTTAATACCATTATTGTATTTGCTTACAAAATAAAGTGATATAGTACAGTGTTACATGTACGCTGCCTACAGCTCTCAACAAATGATAAACGTGATGATGTTTTTTTTTTGTAATGAAGATGATAATGATGTCATTATGTTGATGCTAACGCGACGCATAGCAGTCTGCGATAGAAAACAACTGAATTGCTTGAGAAAACATTAAAATTCTTTTATTATCTAATGATACATTTGTTTGTCCATACATGTACCATTTAAATCATTAGCTTAATATATGTGATATAAATTACAGCAAAAAACGAGTCATAGACTAGAAAAGAAGTTATAAACGTCGAGATTTTAATATGTTACTGTTGGTAACCATTGAGCATATAAATGCATGGGAGTTAGGCCCATGTTTCTTCATTTTCAGTGGTAAGATATCATAGTTAAAAAAAAGAAGATCATTATTTTTTCATAAAATCGTATAATTTTAATAATACACCATTTGAATGATTTTAACAAGCCAAACAGAAACCGGATATTCGTCTTTTTTTCTTATTCATTCATACGTAATATTTATAAATAAATAGACCATTTGATATTCTTAAGGAGAATATAGTTATAAGTTTTATTTGACTAAGCTTTTATTTCAACTTTTGAATTGAAAACATTTTAAAGATGAACTGTGTGCACAATTTAAATACTACTTGTTTCAAAACATTGTAAATGGATTAATTTAAAAGAAGATACTTTACCGTAAGAAATGTATTTTACACTCATTCTCACTTAAGTACGACATTCCATGTCTTCAATGTTCTATGAAAATTTCTGGAGATATATAAGCCCGAACATTCTTGTAAAATGTTTTAACAATTGGTACTGCATCAAAGATATAATTTGAGCGCAAGTTTACTAGCCTATTGGTTTGATTTTGCTAGTGACAATCGCTTTTGCAAGGAAGGGGTACGAAAAACAGCCTGTCTTCAACTAATTCGAAGTATGTTTTATTGCACGTATCTTCGTACAAAAAGTCGTGGTTAACAGTAAACACAGCTTATTTTCGTTATTTTATTGCAGATTTTGACATATAAAACTGTTTTTGATATTACGAAAATTAATTTTCTCAAAATCAAATTTGAATTGCTTGTCTTCAAAGTCGAAATCATTTACGAGTCTTAATTGCAAAACAATGTTAATTATACATGTTAACTTATAAATGGTTATTTCAATAGCAATATTAAGTCTACAGTAATATAGTTTACATAAAATATGAAGATTAAGAGTATCTGTGTAACAATTTTGTTAAGGATTTCACGTTAATTTGGATTTTACAAGCGTAATTTTTAGAAAATCATTTACGAGGCTCATCAATACCATGCGTTTTGCAATATATTTTCAATTATTTCGATGTTATAATACTTCAGATATCTAGAGCGGATATTTGTCTTGCTTATATTCTGTCATTCATGTAAACCATTTCACAATTTCTCATAAAATTCCCTTGCCAAACAGAAATTTTCAACATTTACGAGCCTATCATTTACGGGACTCACCCTCTCTCACATTCTCTTGTGATTTATTCTGCTAAATTTGTTGAATTATTTCAACTTGTTAATGGACGTTGGTATTGTTGGAATAATATTATTCCACGAAAACAAAGAAGTATCCATGTTTTCTAAACATACGCATCTGAAATGTGTTTTTCACTTGCAGATAGCTTCTAAAAATCATAATTTTTAATATTGTAATTGGTATTCAGACGTTTTGACTATAATAGAGTTCAATGGATACTTACTTTCATATACGAATACATTCAAACTTATACTGCAATCACAAAATGAAGTAAACATGAAAATAGACGTGTCCCGTATCTGGCTAAACTGTCCCGTAAATGGTAAAATTAATTTTGGAATATTCATTCGAGTAATAGGAAATTTTGAGTCCACGCTTATCAATGAAAACGCAATAATATTGGAGTATCTTGTATTAACTGTAAGATAGAAGGTTCTTTGGAGCAGATATAGTGAGCACTAACTAGTATTTGTCCTTGTTTAAATACATTCTGAAAACTTTATAACATTTTCATAGATGTTTCATTTAAATGGACAATGACTTTTAATGCATCTTGATATACAATATTTTAGTTTATCTAGATACTTAATATCTGTTTAAACTAACATACTGTACATTGTTTTGCAGTTCAATTATAAGATAATAGTAATAAGATTGACTTGTCCCGTAAATGACCAGAGCGAAAGAAAATTATAAAATAGTGATTTTCTCAATGAAAGTGATATTTCTATGAGAAAAAATGTTTGTTTTGATTCGTTCTATTGTTTTTGTTTACACTAACTTGGATTTTATGCAAATCTAGCAATTTTTTTGAACTTCTAAGTCCATTTATACGATCTTTTGCTTATTTTTTTACTATTTTCAGTTCAATTGTTTAAATATTGATAATAAAGCCCAACATTGCCAAAGGAATATCTGCTCCATTTCATAAATAAATATAAGTTAATCTTCAATCATTATAAATATATAATTCAAAGTATTTACAGTTCTTTCTGTCAATCCATAGCATCTGGAGACTGGGTCACTTACGGGACAATTGAAAAATCATTTACGAGTCCTTAATAAATTGTCAATATATGAGATGACGTAAATTATTTCACATTTGACAATTGAATAATAAATAAGTAGGTACTTCGAAGAATTCGTCAGTAATTTTCACATTTTCTTACTCGTCCATTGTATGGATCTGTGGATTTTGTAAGGTTATTCATTTTGAAAATGAGATTTAAGCATATTCGATATAAAATGCATTTCCATGAGTTGTTTTTAAAAAGATGTATTTTTTGTCAGTTCAATGATTGATTCCAATTCCCAGATGTTCATATAATTAGATGATAGACAATTTATTCTTAAAGAGACAAATAAAAATCGCCATACCATATGCACAAATTTAAGGACCAGTGTCTCGAAAATGACGAAATTTATTTTCTGGTTCTATCTAGAAAACCTGTCATAGGGAAAAATCTAGGACATCTGTACTGATAATATTTTATATCTTAAGATGTCGAGATACTTATAATTTTGGAATAGAATATAAATTTTTGATATACGAGAAAGTTCATTTTTCAGTCCTAGAATTTATGAAATGTCGTACTTAAGTGAGAATGAGTGTTTAACTCGTCTAGTACATGTAGTATCATAAATCTTTCTGTATTAGTCAACTGATGGAGTTATTTATTTGTACTGTATTTTCACGTTTTTTACTCAGGTATACTCTTATTCATTGAATTACAACTGTCATTTTTTGTTGGGTTTTCTGTATTGGGATACTCAAATACATTTTTTCCGTCACTTTCGGTTTCCGAAGATAGACATATCAAAGCACAAAATTTTAGGCTCAGTGTAAATAAACTGAGTGAAAGAAAATTGTGTCTGTAACTAGTTTATGAAGTATCTCGGTGTGTTCTATCGGATGCCAAAGTAGATGCATGCTCGAAAATAACTTTAGTTCAAACTTAGCGTCAGTTATTTAGCGTCACTGTGACCCTGATTTTTGACCCAATGACCTTGAAATTATTAGATGTTATTTACTGATCAGGTGCAATGATGTTTCTGGATTATATAAATCATGGCTTATCTCTTCTAAATTATTCATCAGACAAGGACTTTACCTTATAGGCTATCTACTATCCATGGGCAATGTCCCTTCCATATAAAATTAACTAGGACTTATTCCTTTTCATTTTATCGTATGAACAAGGTTAACAGGCCGTAGTACATACAAACTGACCAATTCGATCACAAAATTGTCCCAACAAAGAGCTATAGTCAAAATTAATGTCTGATATGTCTGATGGGCCTTGGAAGGTGACTTTCTAGCATGATCTAAAAGACAATTTCAAAGTGAATATCTTCAGTATTTTCAAAGATTAATGTTGCATGTAAAAGTAAGTTGTTAAGTTTAAAAAATTAATACTATATATAGTGTATTCTGATTGGTTAATTATCTCGTGGCCACGACTTAGCTTATCTCGTGGCCACAACTTAGTAAATCGTGGCCACGACATATATATCGTGGCCACGACGTAGATATCTCGTGGCCACGACTTTTTAGTAACTCGTGGCCACGACATAGTATCTCGTGGCCACGCCTTAGCTATCTCGTGGCCACGACTTAGTAACTCGTGGCCACGACATAGTATCTCGTGGCCACGAGGTAAATAAAAACACACACATGTCACCTTTGTGCCCCCGTAGTAGTCAGATTTGTTAATTATTTATATAATTATATATTAATTTTCTGAGGTAACTAGAAAAGTGCAGTAGAACAGTTATGTCCCTCTTTCACCTGCCTGTCAGAGTGCCATAAATACAATTTATTTAGTGGACAACGATTTTACATTTAGCGTCATTCTGACCCTTATGTTTGACCCTATTTCCTCAAAATTATTAGGTGTCATCTACAGGTGCAATGTTCATACTAGGTTAAATTAACCATGGCTCATTCCTTCTTAAGTTATTCATACGATCTATGACCTTATGACATCAAACATCAATATAGATCATTTACTGGTCATAGCCACGGGCAATGGCCCTACCTAATAAAATAAACTTGGACTTATTCCTTCAAAAGTAATCGTATGTACATGGTTTACAGTTCGTTAGCAAGTACATACTGATCAAAAGAATGGTCCCAACAAAAGGGCCATAAATTAGTAAAAATTATTATTTGATTTATGGGCCTTGGGTAATTACCACTTATGATCCTTAAAGATCCTGTATGTTTTATGATTGATATTGTTACTGTGTGTATAGTCAGTCAGTAGTTTAAGCTTAATGATGGTCCATCCGCCCGCGAGGGCACAAAATGCAGCTTGCGCTGTCGAGTACGGACCCCGGACATGTCACCAGTCATGTCCTTAAAGAGTTAATTTTGAAGCACAAAGTGGTGATAATTTACCTCCATGCAATTTCCACGGAGTATTAGCCAAAGATATGAATTTTGAGCCAAAAGTAGGTCACTGTACGGCGGTCAATGAGACCCTAAATGTACAGTAACCTGTGACAATAGGAAAGGTGTTTAGCCCTGAAAAGGGCTGTTTGTGCCAGCTATAGGCCTGCCTTTCAAGCCGTCTAACCGTGCTAGGGGCTCATGCACCCTAGCACACCATCCTCGTCGACCCAAGCGCCTACTTTGTAGGGCCACTCCCCTCGGCATTAGTCAGGACAACGGCAGCTAACTTCATGTAGTCTGTCTAGTTCGTGCCGCCTTAAACTTACCTCGAGTAGAAGATAACATGCGAGTCTGCCGCCTTAAACGATTATAACACGATTCTTCAATCATCTGCCGATGCCCTGTGCCTTCTCAGCGACGTGCACGCTCCGAGGGGAAGTGAAAAGTACTGTGTGTATACCACACTTGCAAAAAATATATATGTATATATAGTTATGTAAATAAAACAATTTTTAAAACATCAAAGAATATGTAAAATGTGTACTGCAAATATTTGTTCACATTATATTTAATCAATAAATTATATGCATTAATTTCTTATTGGAAAATTTGACATAGAATTTATAGAAAATAAATTTCTAATTACCTCCCTTTATTTACATGAAATGTTAAATTCGGTAATACCTTTATAAATAATGCTTACTTGAACTTACAGTATTGACAAATCTTAATTTGAGCATCATATTTATGAAATAAAACCATGAAAAAAATGTGTTACAGGATCTTTAAGACATGTATCAAGTTTAAGCTTAATACATTAAGTAGTTGACAAGATTTATGTTACATGTACAATTTTAGCCAGGAATTTCCTAAGTTTAAAAAATTCATATATATATTGTAAACTGATTGGTTAATTATCTCATACCCACGACTTAATGATCTCGTGTGCACGATTTATTAACTCGTTGACACGGCAAAGTATCTAGTGTGCACGACTTAGTTCTCGCGGCTTCGATAAAGTAAATCGTACTCAGGAGTAAATTATCTTGTGCACACAGCTTAGTA
Source organism: Ruditapes philippinarum (assembly GCF_026571515.1). Lineage (NCBI taxonomy): Eukaryota > Metazoa > Mollusca > Bivalvia > Venerida > Veneridae > Ruditapes > Ruditapes philippinarum. The sequence goes on from NW_026858617.1 coordinate 20,167, forward strand.
ACTTGTGGCCACGACATAGTATACGTATCTCGTGCGTACAACTTTATTACTCGTAGCTACAACATAGTATATCGTGCGCACGACTTAGTAACTCGTGATCACGACAAAATATCTTGTGTGCGTAAAAAATAGATAAATAAAAACACACACATGTCACCTATGTGTCACCGTATTTCTGCCTATATTGACAGCATTTATAAACTAAGGCATTTAAATTATTTTATTTTTATTTTTTAAATTTTTGTTTTTTTTTTTAATATTTTTTTTGACATATCTAAAGAAGATTGTATTACAACTTTCAAGAATAATCCCTCTTGAAATGTTATAATATTCTTTATTATTTTACATATTTTTTCAGCTCTGGATCGGAGATTACTAGACACGCCAGTGCTTTAAGTGGGAAATATAAAAGTTTGCAGGCAATGGCTTCATATAGCCCTAAACTGTTAGAAAAGAAATACAATAACTGGGTTAAAGCTCAGTTAGCTGTGTTGTTTACTAAAGAAGGAGTCGAACCTTTTGTTTGTAATGAAATGCAACAATTTCAATTGAAATGTCTGCATGATATATGGTACTTAAATGGCTTATTTAGTGGGACATGTTGTTCAAGTTGCTGCACGGAAAATGTTGTTCATTGCCCTACTGACACAATTTGTAAAGTTAAGCATGGGAAATGTACGTATCATCGAAATGTTGCGACAAGATACAGTTCTTCTGGCTGTCCTAACAAGATATGTCATAACTTCAAAACTGAAATACACAATGCACATAGGTACAAAGGTCCGTCGTACAAAAATAGTGATGCCACCCAGTGGTGCAGTAATTACTGGGAAGTAGCAAAATGCTTCATGCCCCCAGATGGATACAGAGAAAAGACATCTGCAACAGAAACAGACTTTAATGGTATTATTAGCGTTATCCTTAATTACAAAGACTTCCAGGGTAAAATACGTGAAAACCTCAACAATAAGAAAAATATTTTTGAAGAGGTAAACAATATTCCGATACTAATTACGAAACTTTGAAACAAAACAATCGTTAATACATTTGTTGAACATAGAAATTTAACACTACAGTGTGATATCTATAATAAATTAAGATTTTATCATGCTTTTTGGGCATTATTTAATAGCTTAGTAAGGATTGAATTTTTACTATTAATTAACAGTTTTCTAGTTTACAGAAAATTTCATTACTTACTTAGAAAAAAGCTTTATATTTGCTGAAAATATTATAGTTCTTTTAACTTTGAAAACGAATGTTTCTAAAATGACTGTATGACACAAATAATTATATTTCATTAAAAGCGAATGAAAACACAAAATCATTGCTTCACAGTTTTATCATTTGATATAGCTTCTTACTCTTTAAATCTTTTAGATAAAAATTAAATGAGAACTGTTATTCTATTTTGACCAGGCGAGAGTAATTGGAAGAAATATGCGACATTCATCAAAACTTGAAGTAGAAGATTCAGATCTCCAGAATTACTTTCAACTATTACAGAAACTACTTTCTGACCCCGCGTATTTAGGTACTGACACGCATGCGCAGAATGCTAAGCAGAAACTTATTCAGGTAATTAAACTATTCTAACATTTGAATACGTTACACATTTCGACGTATGACTAGAACACAGTGATTCCGTGTTTAATCTACGTAAAATGAGTTCAAATCTCATTGAATAATCTTTATAGAATTTTGAACAAATCATGTTGTTTCATTGATGGAAATTAAAATACTGTTTCCGTTAAGTTATGGTCTATTCTCAAGGTCATTGTAACATATAATGTTTGTTATTTAATGAGCGTAAACATAATAAAATGTTCAGGAACAAAATAGTTTCCTGTTATTAAATGTTGGCCGTTATGCAATCTCTCGTAAGGAAATATACATGTACAAACATTTTTTTTAACAAATGAAATCTTTTTTTCAAAATGCCTCCCGAGAGATGCAATTAACGTCAGAATATTCAATTAAATACACGGCAATTATTGTTCTATGCTGAAGATTTGTTTGTAAACAAACCTGGTTCCGCCCTTGTGACTTTTATCCGACATAGGAACAAGCACTTATTGTGTTTACTACAATAGGAAAAGTTTTGCTGTATACATTTTAAACTATCATAATTTTGATCAGCATCCAATTTACCAATTAGTGATGACAAACATTGCATACGTACTTGTTACAAAAAAATACTATAGATAATTTATATCGTTGAAATGTACATTTTATGATTAAAAGATATTAATTTTCTGATGTACTTGTATATTTATTGATATTGTATATTTTATGGTATTTATAATAACAGTTAGAAAATGACACTCTAGTCATTGGTAAAAATGATATAAGAAAAGTGCTAGACGATGTGGCAACAGTAATTCAAGACAAGATGAAGGCTGGATTAGATGATCAATATGACAGAATTAAGCTAGAAATGATTAGAAAAGAACAAGAAGATCTTCTATCTCTTGAGTCTAAAACTGCCGTGGGAATGACAAAAATACAAGATAAAACTGATGCTTTAGTGAAACGATTAAATGAACAAGGTGCTAAAGAACGGACGGGCCTAACTGAACTGGGAGAGACGTTACAAAAAGAACTGAAGACAGCAAGTAAAGCCGAGAAAGGAGAACAGTATATTGATTCTAAACAACGTAAGTGATATAACATTTATTTTTGTTTATCATATGACATCATGGTGTGTGTACGGTGGCATAGATACGGTGGCATAAAGGTGACATTTGCAGTTTTATTTTATCTCGTGGCCACGACTTATTATCTTGAGGCTTTAAGATATTATCTCGTGGCCACGACTTATTATCTTATGGCCACGACTTATTATCTTGTGGCCTCAAGATATTATCTCGTGGCCACGACTTATAATCTTGTGGCCACGACTTATTATCTCGTGGCCACAAATTATTATCTTGTGGCCACGACTGATTATCTCGTGGCCACGAGTTATTATCTTGTGGCCACGACTTATTATCTTGTGGCCACGACTTATTATCTCGTGGTTTCAAGATATTATCTCGAGACCACGACATATTATCTCGTGGCCACGACTTATTATATTGTGGCCTCAAGATATTATCTCGTGGCCACGAGTTATTATCTTGTGGCCACGACTTATTATCTTGTGGCCATGACTTATTACAGCCAATTAAAATGGTTGTTTCATCTTGAATAAAAGTTAACGACCGTGTATCACACTGGCCAAAGTGTCACAAGAGCGGCGGGTCAAACGCTGCAGCGTTGAATTAGGGGGACGTTTTATAGTTATTAGTGTACCCCTTTCTTCTTTTGTGTATGGTCAGGTGTTTTTTCATTTATCTTTTAAGATAATTACTTTGCTTATAGTTGATATTAGAAAATATTGATAATTATCACACTGTCTCTTTGTAAACATAAAATAAACATGTTTTGACTTCACATTAGATAAACCGTGCTCATCCTTGAATATTAAAATCACAGAAATTTATTTAAATCTATGATATTCTAACTTAATGCGTCTGACTTGAATAAAGAAATCAATGAACAATGTACAGGAATCTGCATTTCCTATAACAGGTCAAGTAATCTTTACTTAAAAAACTGACACTACATATATTCATGGTTAACACCTATATTGTGTAGAATTTTAAACATAACATATCAACTATCTGTGAAGTCAAAACATGTTTATTTTATGTTTACATGTACAAAGGGACTATGTAACAATTATCAATATTTTCTTATATTAAATTTAAGTAAAGTATATAAGAAACACCTGACCATACAAAAAAATAATAATAATAATTATAAAACGTGCCGCAGCGTTTGACCCGCAACTCTTGTGAAAGCTGTGGCCAGTGTGATATAAGGTCTTAGTGATATTAACTTTTGTTCAAGATGAAACGACCATTTTCATTGGCTGAAATAAGTCGTGGCCACAAGATAATAACTCGTGGCCACGAGATAATAAGTCGTGGCCTCAATATAATTAGTCGTGTCCACGAGATGATAAGTCGTGGCCACGAGATAATAACTCGTGGCCACAAGATAATATCTTGAGGCCACGAGATTATAAGTCGTGGCCACGAGATAATAAGTCGTGGCCACAAGATAATAAGTCGTGGCCACGAGATAATATCTTGAGGCCACAAGATAATAAGTCGTGGCCACGAGATAATAAATCGTGGCCACAAGATAATATGTCGTGGCCACAAGTTAATAACTCGTGGCCACAAGATAATATCTTGAGGTCACAAGATAATAAGTCGTGGCCACGAGATAGTATCTTGAGGCCTCAAGATAATAAGTCGTTGCCACGAGATAAAATAAAACTTCAAATGTCACCTCTATGCCACCGTATCTATGCCACCGTACTGCACTCCATTTAGCCTTGCATTTATTTTTCAAGCCCAAATCGAAGCCATATCAAATCCATTTTGTACACCTTCAAGCATCGTTTTCATTTTCCGAGTCCAAAATGTCCATATCAAAAACATACTGCACTCGAAGTGATCGAATGTGATATTTACATTTTTCATATACTAAGACACCAGAATTGTTGATCTTAGGTGCCATCTTGATTTAATGTATTTTAATGTAAAACTTAAGAGTTCGTTATAAAGTGGTGAGTACCATACTTATTCTAGCCAATATAATTATATTTATTTATGTAGATATATACAGGTAAAATATTTAATTAAGTATTCTTTTGTGCGACTATAATGCCAATAACTTAGATATTTGACATTTAACAATCCTTGGCGGATATATGTTATGCAAATCATGCCATCTTAGGTCAAAAATGGCCCACCCTTATGACTGCTTGGTTTATATACTTGAATTGGAAATCTTCTTCTTTGAAAGTACAATGCCAAGGGCTTAGATATTTTGCATATAGCATCATCATGTGATGCACTACAATTTTTATATAAACAAGGTCTTTCCGTGCTGTCATGGAAAGGGCACCGGGAATAATTTGGAAAAAAATATTCGACATTTTTAGAAATTTCCGAACGTTATAAAAATAACTTACACACACCTTTTAATGTTTAACGCGTGTGTGATCGTAAAGTATGTCACTTCTTTTGAGAAACAAGTCAAAACATTAACATTTTTTCTCAGAAGTTGAAATATAGGCTTATAGTTTTATCATTTGAGCCACTGTTTCTGGCTCATCTGAGCACAAAATGATACACCTATGTCCGTGGTCCTCCAGGAAAGTATGCGGTTATTTTGGAGGACAGTGAAAGACTGACATATGTTTTAGTTAATTACCCGGGACTAGAAGCCACAAGTCTCACGCTTTAACCGACTGAGCTATGCGTGCTGGCAAAATCATTCTATGTGATATACGTTTTATTTATTGTGGCCTCTGCTTCATTGATAATATATAATTTATTATAACCACGGTGCATATCCATATCGGTACCCTCTTTGCGAAATCTGCTGAAACGGTACCCTCTCTGAACATGCACAGGTCATTCTCTGCTAAAAACAAACCAGCGATGGATAACAATACAGTAACATTTCATTGTAATAAGGAAAGGAGGTATGACACGTAGAAAAGATGTATACCACGGAACACTAGAATGTTTTATTTATGTGCTGATTTGTCATGTGCCCGGTTTTCATGTACTGCAACTTCACAATAAGCTACAAAAAATCGACATGTCTTGCTTCGCTCATCAACTCGACATATTTTTCGGGCTGAAATGAACCTGTGGCTTGATTATATATGCATCATACATATTTAATATGTTCATATACATATCATCTTCGGACAAATGGCGGTATATTGTCAAAAATAAATGTAAAATTCATAAAAACATCCTACTTTCGGTTTTGCAGCGGCACAGGCTACCTCTCTTCTTTTGAATTTTTATATCACAGGTACCCTCTCATTATTGAACAAATAGGTACCCTCAAAGCACGATATATGCTTTTATTTGCGTTAATCGTTAAGTATTTAATATTTACATAAAAGTTAAAAGTATTACATACACACTTAACGATTTCAAATAGCGTTTTAACCATTAAGCAATGACTTTAAAATTTGATAATATTAAATATAGTTTTGAAGTGACTATGATTTTATTTTGTTAAGGAACTACTCGCATGTCAGTATGCGTCATTCACATTAAGGCAATTTACTAGATATACTTTTTACACCAGCTTTTTGGAAGCATGCTTTATCAAATTCAAAATGAATAGTTAACAAAAATTCCTTAAAATACACATGCTTCTGTTCTAATCACATCTTCAACATATGATATATTTCAATAATATTAAGACCGGTTTGGAGTTTTGATGCGCGGAAAAACAGAATAAGCGAGATCACAAACACTATTTTTTTTTCAAGCGGAGATTATTTCCGTATTTCGCACCCTATTGTCTCTAAGGAATAACTTTATAAAATTAAACAAAAGAAATAAGATGTAAATGTTTCACCTTACATTCAAAAAAAAATATTTCATCAATTTTTTCACAAATAAAACTTACTTGTGCGACTGCATCGATTATTATGTTAACGTCGGTGCTCCACAAGTCTATTTCCATCACCCGACTCAATCGGATCATCTCGGCTATTATCAATAATAACTTGCTTAGGATCGAAAAAAATTCTACCATGTGGTTGCAGATGTAATGTTATTTTTACTAATGTGTCATGAATGTAAATATAGGAAAAGAAAGTCTGTTTTGGTAGAATTATGATTGAACATATGTCTGACAATCATTATCAAATTTAAAATGCTCACTGTACAAGTTAAGTTTCTTAGTTTAGGTTAGTGTTGTGCAGCCGAAAAATGATAAAATTCATTTACAAAAAAAATAAAAAAAATGAATAAATATGCATGATGATTTTCTTTTAAACAGTCATATTTATATATATAATCATTTTCTAAAAGGTCATATTTTCAACAACAACAAAATGTGAAATTTCCAATATGTTAAGTTACAAATAGTATATATTTCAATAACAGATGTCAAATTTAAAACTATGTAACTGGAAGATTAAAATGCTACTTTTCCTCTTTGTCTAATCAACTGTGCTAAAAGTTTTATAATATATAGGTGATAAGGTCAATTAAGCTGTCTGTACTTATCATGTTGTTAAACCTTATGACTGATAAAATATCCAGGTGATGATTGTTGTTATAAATTCTATGTTGCTATGTTACATTATTTTGTATTGAAACCTGATTGGTCATTTTGTTATTTTAGACACAAAAATGTTAAAATTATATTGGTCAGTTTAAAACGAAATCAATTTTAGAAATATTGTAAAGATACATGTAGAAAATTAAGGGTCAGTTAGATTTTGGATTTCCAAGTGATAACGTTGTGGCTCTCCACTAGAAATAATTGTTACTGTTTTTAATATTAATTTGTAAACATCAGGATAACCTGTGTATATGTTATATATTATTTGTGGTAATCCACTAAGAAAGAAACATTAAAATATAAAATGGAACATTGTGTTGGAATTCAATCCACCTTCAGTAGAACCTATAATTTAGCGCATAACATTAGACCGAAATACCGTATCCGTGTTGTGTATTCTTGCTATTGTGTTCGAGTTTCTTATCCCACGGGGCAGGAAGTAGAGTTCTTATAATAACTTGTTAAAGTTTTTGTGATAACTGTCACGGAGTTCGTCGGAAAACTATTGTATATACTGCAAAAACACTCGTCAAAAATGGTATTTTCATCGTTTAAAAGTGAGTTTTAGGTGCTAAATCAATCTTTAATGATTGCTTGCCTTACATTTTGTAGTATGTGTCAAAAATTAATTCATAGTCCATTTTTCATCGCCTCTCGCTTAAAATCTGGTAGTTTTGGCCCGTTTATTTCAAGTCTCCATACTTGTCATACATAATTATTGTTATTATTATTGTCATACATAATGTATTGACGATAATTTACTTCAAAGTTGACTATTAAGGGCAAATAATTTGATAAGCATGTTTGCAATGCTCTGCCCCGTATTCTATGTCGCTTTTATTTTATTATCCATCATTTAGAAAAAGCGTGCTGATGATGGTTTTCTTATATATTATTTGATCATTGACGTAAAACATTTATAGAGTTGGAAGTTTATAATGGTTATTCCTATTTTTGTTCAGGAAATGTCATTTGACCAAGTAATGCTATTGCAAAGTCGTAGCGCTGAACATCTCCTTATATTTTATTCCAACAAATTGCATATGTATGATGAAACACACAGACTAAAAATTCATAAAGTTTTATTTTAAAGTTACGGCGTATCATTTAAGTTCTTTTTTTGAAACAGTTGTTGTTAACGTTTTCGAGTAGCGTGTAAGATCGGAAGATGTTGAAGCAAAATCGCGTCGCCTCTTAATGTCGCATCTGAATTTCTGAATTTAAATGTTGCATGGGAGACAATAAATGTCGCAACAAACGCTAGAAGTCGCCATAAACCTGATGGTAAATGTCGCAATTTCACACAAATAGTCTGGACTGACTGTAAGACACCCCTAATGGTCACTATTAAGAACTGTAAAATTGACAACATTTGACAGCTATATGTCCTAAAAGATACCACTTTGCAAAATTTAAACAAAATTTATTGTGTGGTTTATGAGTTATGACTAAAATTTTGCTCTTGGAAGGGCTCCTTTTCAGAAATGAGGAAACTCTAAAATAATCTGTAATATATTATCATTATGAATTTTTTTTCCTCCTAATCATTGTTAAGAAACAAATAATAGCATCCAGGTAACAAATCCCACAAGCAAAATGATTGTTTCTACACAAAATGTTTGAAATATGTATAAAATGTTACCATGCCCCACCCATTTTAAACTTAAAAAGCCTTATTCTAAATATCCCCAAAATGTACAACAATATGAGGCTGTTTCCAAAGTTAGTCTGAATTTTCTTAAAAGCATTTTGGTTGATCTTGCAAAATATAAAATATTTTTAACATGAAGTTTCCTTTTATTTTATTAGACTTTGAAAATATCAGGTACCATATTTTCTATTAAATTTGGCATTATTTAGCCAATAAATACCTACAATAATTATATAATAAAAATCAAACGATTTTTCTTTCATTAAGGGATTCATGAATAATGTTATATCACATCATCGTGTTAGTAGCTTTCGGTGAATGCACTTCTGATAAATGTTTATATTAATGTACGAAAACTGTTCTGAAACTCAACATCATTTTCATAACCATACGTATATACAGGGCTCAATCTGTTGTATCAGCTATATTGTGCTTATTGGCAACAATGTTTAAAAGTTTCTTACAGAATTGTCTTTGCTTGTACAGGCTGCTAAATAACAAAAAAAAGATGAAGTATATTTGGCTACACAAAATTCTGGTCAGTGCAGCCCCTGTCATGCTTTTCCTTTACCTAGTCATCATCAACATCATCATCTACATCATCATATGCATCAACATCATTATCGTCATCATCACCATCATCATCGTCATCATTAACATCATCCTCTACATCAACATCATCATATACATCAACATCATCATCGTCATCATCACCATTATCATCTTCATCATCACAATCATTCATTATCATCCTATTCATCTATGTGCACATGTGACATTTCATGCTTTTGTTTAACGACTATAAGGGGTTACATTTTAGTGCCATCTGTCATACTTATGGTGGCTGATTTGTGTCATTCGTGATTTCGCCCCGCGACTCTGCCAAGCACTAAGTCGAAAATTAACAAGTTATAATGAACGAAGGCGCGGTGCGAAAACACACTTATCACATAATACGCGGCGCAGGAGTGTAATAAAGCCATTTGATAAAAACGATATTACACTAGTGTAATATCACTTTGACTTGACGTCATTTGCGCTATATATAAACACAGCGTTAAAGCGCTAATGTTCTTGTTACACTTTAGGCGCGTCATCGAAAAAAATACTCATTTTATTTTATATATGTGATGAATTGAATATTATATTCGTGTAGATTCAATACTAAATTTATTAAACTCGTTGAATAAAACAATATTATGCTCGCCAGAGGTTCGCATAATATGATTTTATTCAACTCGTTTAATAAATTTAGTATTAAACTACACTCATTCAATATCCTCTATTTATTAGCGGGGGCGCGGGGCGACGTTCATTTATTAAACTAATTTAGCTAAATGGCGCGACCCGGCCGTTCTATACATACATTCATGAAACCCCTTAATTTTTGCGCCCCCGCTAATGAGCGTGTTTTCGCTGCGCGCCCCCGCCGTTTGATTTTTGCATCTCACTCCGCGCCTCTGCAGGGCGACGATTTATCTATAATTTCATTGATTTGTATTATAAACGCGAATTAATTTTAAGTAAAAAATATAATGAAATTAAACAAATATAATTATGAATAAAAAAAACACTAGTTAATAGGATTTTTTAAAAACGGTTTCAAATTTATTCTTGCAAGTAAAGTACCTCCCACCCCACCACCCCCCCCCGCCTCAAAAAAGGGAGAAAAAGAAACTTCATAACGCGGTGTTGGTTAAGAAATAGAATAAGATACCTTCGGATCTGTACAAACACACCGCACTGACGCGTGTATCAATATATTTGAAAGTTTATAAAGTGCCAGGTCAATATTGTTCCTTCAATATCCAAAAATGAAATTACCGATTATAGATGATGATTGAGTCGTTTATATCCCCTGCTTATGTACATGTACAAAATTTTACAAGTACTGTTTGTCTAATGTGCGAGTGACGTTTCATTTTACGTGTACACAGTTTCATAAATTGTTTTTATTTATTTATTTCTTTAGAGTTTTATTTATTTATTTATTTATATTTATTTATTTATTTATTTATTTATTTATTTATTTATTTATTTTACATCAGATGTAAATTGTTTCGTACGTTTATAAGATTGTCATAAATATAAACTGGTAATACTGCGTGGTGCAGTGCGCCAGCTAATCAATGTGTTGACTTACTAAATTGTCAATTTACGAGATATGTACAGTGTGGAAGGTCTCATTTTCACTTGAAAGTTAACAGATGCATTATACTATATTAATTATACCTGTCATATGTTGCGGTTCTGATCGGAATATCCGTACCAAGGGGTCAGTAGTTTTGGAACATTTTAGTGGTCACTGTTGATATATTGCACACTTAAGTGTTAACTGTTACCTCCGTGGTCGAGGGGTTAGAGTCGATGACTTCTAATTCAGTTACCTCTCTGGCGTGGTTTCGATCCCCGGGAGATGCTTTGGTAGTTAAGCTTGGAGGAAGGTAGTCTAGTACTGGTGTAACGATGGTAAGGAAACTACCCGCCTATATGACTGAAATACTGTTGGTAAAAGACGTAAAATTAAACAAACAAACGAACAACTGTTACCTATAGCACACCTTTATGGTAACTGTTATCTACGACACACTTAAGCGGTTACAATTATAATGCAGTAAACTTTTATGGTAGCTGTTATCATCCAGCACATTTTTATGGTAACTGTTATCATACAACTCACTTTTATGGTAACTGTATCATACAGTACATTTTAGTGGTAACTGTATCATACAGCACATTTCAGTGGTTACTTCTACTATACAGCACATATTCCATTACAATGGTTCAAGTCTTGGAAAGTATGTATCATAATTCTTATAACTGATTTGATTAAATTGTTAATGTTTCAATTATCCTTCAGATGAAACAAAGCAGGACAGACAGAAGAATGGAAACATTTTTCAGAGGTTTTTTGAGAGGAGACGTTATCACCGGATGAAAACAAGTAAGATTTTACTTAAATACGCTATGCATGTGGCTTTCCAGAATTGATATACAGTCAAACCTTTGTAAGAGACAAACTCCGATTTAAGACCACCGTGTAGTTAAAGACCACTTTTTGAGAAACCTTCATTGAAAAATGTATATTCAGAATAAATACCTTTAATTTGTCATTAAAGGCCATGCATGTTCTCTCCTTGGGTGGTCCTTATTTACCAGTTTGACAGTACTGTGTATAAGCTTGACTTTTTGCGGGAAAAATCATGTTTTCCGTTCCCGTTCCAGTCCGTAACAATACGAGTAATGTTCAAAAAGTTCGTGGATTTTTGCTGTCATTTTTTACTTGAGTTATAAAAACACCCTTTGTGGATATGAATCAAAAGAGTGTCCTAATTTCTAAAAGTAAGATTTACTTTTATTGTTAACTTTTATTTCCTTTACGAGTTATGTGCACTTTAATAACCATGGCAACGCAACATCGACGCACGTCGAAATTTTCATTTAATGTTTAAATATAAACAAATGTTAAAACAAACTGAATGATTGTTTTATAAAGTAAAATACAAGTAATCATCTATTAATATTTAAATGACATAAATCTGAACTTTGACGTCGTTTGGACGTTGAATAACTGAAAAAACAGGTTTTGAGCAGCAGTAGACAGACGGGTAAGTTGGGAAGTATAAAGCCCGTTTAAAAACTAGAAATTCGCTCTTTCAGAAATGTTTACCAATAAATGTGGGATACTCCTTTATATTTTTATGAGGTGATTAAATTAAAGAAGAACAATGAGTTGGCGAGCAAGTCTCTTGGTTTCAGGTCGCGCAAGCGATTCAAATACGGCAAATACATTTTCACAGACAGAACGGGCGACGGATATTTTAAGCGGCAAATTGTTGCAGCGAACCGGATAAACCTTCTCCAGCCCGATATCATACATGTATTTGATTTGTCCTGCTTTTAATAATGTTTTTAGAATAATTAAATGATTTCATTCTTCTTTTTCCCCGATAAAATAGCATCTTTATATATGTTTTTTTTAATTTTGCTGTTAAACATGTGACGTCATCATGTGACGTAATGACTGGAGATAGATAAGTTTATCCGGCAAGGCTTTATCCAGCTGATGATATTGATAGTAGCAGGATAAAATGACTCTTATTTCACTTTAAACGGTCTTTATTTTGGATATGTGATAAATAGAATATTAGATCTAAATTCGTGTAAGTTCATTACTAAATTTTATTGCACTCGTTGAATATAATAATATTATGCTCGCCAGAGGCTCGCATAATTTATAATTTTATTTTATTCGTGCAATACATTCAGTATTGAACTTACACTCATTCAATATCCTCTATAATTATTATACAATCACAGCTGCAATGGCGCGCGTTAAACGCATGACGTCCAAGTCACCGTCATAATGTTTCAGCGTCATACACGTTTTCACAACTTTTTAAGTATTCCCCATTACATTCGATGCCTCGCATGTTGCGGTCAACCCATTTCTTAAATGTGACCCTGTAAAGGTCACTTGGAATTGTACAAATGATTCAGAACACTGCATTTTGAAGATCATGAAGTGTTTTGAACATCCATCCCTTTAGCTGTTTTTTGATGTGTGGAAAAATATAATCATAGGAAAGAGTACCAGTTGTGTACCAAACTAAATTATGAACACTACTTTATATAGAGTTACGGCGCCATTTAATAGTTTTATTGATTTAAAAAAAATGATTACAAAAAATACTATACCCTAATACAAATTTATCAATTAACTCTTTGACGACCACATGGAAAAGTTACAATAGGGCAAATGACGTCATATTTTCTAGTGACGTCAGGAATACGTAAACACAGTTTCCCTGAATTTTGACGTTTATTTGCCGGTTTTACGTTACTAAGGTAACTGTATAATGAGTCGTTTTCACGACACGCCGGTCACACGGCCTTTTTCTTTAGTTTTCTTATTTGAGACAGATTTCACCTTCAAGTGATATATAAGTCATGCTTTTTATCAATTACTCTCACGACTATAACTGCAGTGCACAAAAACTGTACGGGACCGGGCAATTAAAAGAAAAAAAATCAAAAATCTGTGAAAAATATGTTAAAAGCATATCGACCTAATGGAGTAAACACTAACGAATAACGCGGAAGACGACATACAACGACATGACGGGCGTCGCTCACTGACATAACGTCACTTCCTTTTTGGTTTGTTTGAATTAAGTAAATAAAGATTAAGCTGAAGGAGCATGATATTTGTTACCGGTACGGGGGCTTAGGTGGCAAAGTAGGTATAGGCAGTCAGGTAGGTAAGTAGGTAGGAAGGCACGTAGGTAGGTAGGAAGGTAGGTAGGTAGGAAGGCAGACAGGCAGGCAGGCAGACAGGCAGTCAGGTAGGCAGGTAGGTAGGTGGACAGGCAGGTAGGTAGGCAGTCAGGTAAACAAGTAGTTAAATAGGTAGGCAGGCAGGCAAGCAGATTGGCAGTCAGGTAGGTAGGCAGGAAGGTAAGTATGTGGGTAGTCAGGTAGGCAGGCAGGTATGCAGTCAGGTAGGTAGGTAGGCATGCAGGTAAGTAGTCATACAGGTAGGAAGTCAGGTAGGTAGGCATGCAGGTGGGTAGGTATGTAGGCAGGTACTACTTCATATTTTGCTGCAAACTATTTACATGCAATTTGTTTCGGCAGACCAATAACATATTGTAACTTAATGTTCTCTTAAACTGCCAGTATTGAATTCAAAGCATATTTTTATCTTGTAAGTTAATCTTCTATATTTAGCCTTTTTTTCAGTTTACAAAACATGTGTTAGCAAAAAATTCTATAAATTGAAAAAAAGAAACGGAGATAAGAAAACCTATCTTTTGAACTGAAGTTCAACCAAAACCAACATTATATAACCAAATGCTTGTGCAAATGATAAGCGTTCTACGTACTTTACGCTTCATAATGATTTACACACTTATTGACAAATAAAATTACTAAAACGTGCCGTAACATAGCACAATCTTGAAACATACTGGCAGTAACAAAAGTTATCATAAGAACTCTAGGACATTTTCAGAGTTATCGCCAGAACTCCGACCGTGACATTTAGAAAATCGGGTAATCTATAAGCCTGGGCATTACATTTGCAACTTTCCATTATAATTAGGTAATAAGGTATGGCAACGAAGAAGATCACATATGAAAAGTTCCATAAACTCCGTGACAGTTATCGTAATTACTCCATCCTTCGTGTAACCGTTCCTCCCCCGTGATAATATGCACTGTTTTACCTTTAATCCTGGCTCCTCCCCTGGTTGGCTATGCTTGTCAAAAAGTAATAAATTTCTATTTATAGATATATGTTTGTTTCAGTTGTCCGCGTATATTCACCAGAGATGGAACATTTTTTTAAAACACTTTTCTTTTTTGTTTGTTTTTGCTTTTGATGCAAATTCTTTAGAAGTATAGTGATAGAATGGTAAGATTTTGATTTATTGGAAATGTATTTATTCTATATTTCGAATGTTTTAAAAAATGTCTTTACAATATGTTATCTTGTCACGGAAGTGATAGCAGACGACAATTTATTGTTTTATTTTATTTCAAATTATTGGTGCACTTACGAACTTTCGCTATACGTCTATGCAATATTTCAATAGAGCGGAAGTCAGTGCGCGAGCATGCGCTTTGCCATATCTCGTTCAGTTACCGCTCACGTTTTTAATCGGTTGCTATGAAGCGACACTAAGTGTACATGGCTTTTACAACTAAAATATCAGACAAACACATTAAAGCAATACACATAAACTACACATTGTTGTTTTCCATATTAATATTTTGCATTTGAAACTGATAGTCAAACAAATATCTCAATATACTTACTGATTTAATGAATTGTTTACATGTGATGACAGCAACGCTGTGTGTTAGTTTACTTTCGGTTCAGAAAATTCATTTGTTTACCATCAAAACTCATATGTTTACCATAGGAACCATATATTGATAGAAAGCAAATTAAACAAAGGTAAAGAAAAAATTGTCCGTTTCTGAACAAAAAATCGTATAAATAAATACAAAGTCTTTTTAAAAGGTCCCTTCTTTGAGTTCATTTGAAAGGGGAATAATTTGGTGGGATTTTAGACAGGGAAAACAGGGAGTTATCTTTCATGGCTAGGAAATATGGCCGACTGAAATTATGCAAGCAAGTTTGTAAGTGTGGTGACTTATATATATAATATATGATGTTATACATGTATAATTATAGTTCAATGTTATTAACGGTTAAAAATTGATTAGATATTTTCCACTCATCTATATTTGAAAGCTGAGTTATACGCTGAAACACAGGGACCCAGCACAATGTTGGGATAGTGTAAAAAAGTAATTCAGACTTTTTTTGAATGTCAAATATTTGTAATATGAAATTAGGCAAAGCCTATGGACGGGGAAGTCGGTAAAAAATACTTTCATTTTTTCCGTTTTAAAGGTGTCATTCGGTATTATATATACCCGCTTCCGTTTTCACTCGGAACACTCGACGATTATTATTAATCCGAAAAGTTGAGATTTGTCCCGTTATCGGAATACACCGCCTTTTATCATTGAGTTACATTGTAAATGGCGGCGCCTAACTAGAACTGACACTGAAAATTTCATTGATAGGTATAGAATTCTATATATTTTTAATTGTTTTTTTATTTGATTTTCTTTTAAATATACACGTGTAGTCTATAGCCGGGCAAGCCAAAGCCCGGGCCCGCTTCGCGGGCCCGGACTTTGACTTCCCCGTATTATATATTCTTTATCAAAGATTACACTCTGTGTTTTACATATCAAATCACGTGGTAGAAATACTTTTATAGTCTGATTTTATTGACCTGTCAAATATGAATACATTATATATAAGATTTATTTGAATATTCGATCCAACTTTGGTTATATCCATGTAGTTAACGATAATTAATATGGAATATATAAATAATGTTTTGAAAAGTCAAAGTATATAAGTCGTTATCACATCCTGTTAAGTGATTGCCTGGTATACGAGTGGTCAGTGGTCAGAGGATAACTTTTGTCAAAGTTTTTTTTCTTTATTTATTTTTGAAGTATTTTTTTTAATAGAAATGACCAAGT
Source organism: Ruditapes philippinarum (assembly GCF_026571515.1). NCBI lineage: Eukaryota > Metazoa > Mollusca > Bivalvia > Venerida > Veneridae > Ruditapes > Ruditapes philippinarum. The sequence goes on from NW_026858617.1 coordinate 37,046, forward strand.
GTTTGCAAATATGTAGAACAAACCAGCTAGTAGTTCTCCGTATTGCGTTAAAACGTTCAGTATAACTACATGCATTTTACAGAAATAAAAAAAAAGTAATCACATGTTATAAGGTGCTTTGCCGAAAATCTACAGTATATCTATATATTGTGTGCTTTGACCGTATAATAAGTATGCTATCGACAGGTTAATAAAATCAAACAATAGTCCGTATTAGGTCTGATTATGAATAATAGCCGAGGAATTCCGATTAGGCAAAATTAAAATGATGGAGAAATCAGGAGGAATTACTTCCTGTTTCGAGAAAAAAATCCCCCCTCCTTATAACGATTTGTTTTCATATTTTTGATGTAAAAATATCATTTTAAAACGGTTAAACATATATCGTTCTTGGTGTTTTTTCATGCAATTAACTAAAGAAGATAATGGCGCGATAGCTCAGTTGGTTAGACCACTGACTGTCACTCCTGAGGTTCCGGGTTCGATCCTGGGTAACACCCTTGGGATTTTTCAGAGACACTTTCAGTGTTTCCCACCTACCTAGAGGTTAACTGGTAAGAAACCCAGGTAATTCTCGCATGTATCAGTGCTATACACTGGGCATGTAAAGGAACCAAGAGATCTCTTCAATAAGAGCTAGGGACTGGTTCCCGGACTCCCTTGTATCTCATAGCTGTATCTAGAGTCTGCTGAGGTAAAGACCCTACTGGAAATAACTGCTTGCACTTTCGTAGGTTATCCTTGACCGCCCGGTCTAAAGAAAATCAATCAATCAAACACTCAATCAATCAATCAAGAAATATTTTCTTCTTTAGCTTATCAACACCCTCCCCCACCAATTCTTTGGATTCAGAATGAAGAAGGAAAATGTTTATTTTCAAGCATACAATTTATTATATACTTATGAATGAAATATTGAGAAATATTGATGAAATAAAATGCGTATTTTTATTTTCCATATTTTCACTGTAAAAAATTATTTTTCACTGGTATTTTCCGTATTTTCACTGGTGTCTTGCCGGACTACTTTATTCTAAATTAAGCTAATAAACAAAATTAAAAGGGAACTCTTCCTACTCATAGGCTAAATGAGGAAAAAAAGTATATAATAAACAGAAAATTCAAGTTTCTTTTATAAATATAGGATTTATTTTCATCATGTGGTATGAAAATTAACATATTTCACTCGTGGCTACTGCCACTCGTGAATATTTTTGTTCATGCCACTCGATGAAAATAAATCCTGTATTTATAGAAGAAACTTGAATGTCCTATAACGATGGAAATACTTCATTTTGTATATGAATTTATTCAATTATTAAAACAAAGTTTAGCTATAATTATTCATTGCTAAAGTTAAACATAGCATCTGTATATAATGTTACATAATTATTTACTTCTTATTTACCATATGCATTACTTGTTTCTAACTATGCAAATTTGAAGTTAGTAAACACCTCAACATTTCATATATTATATAGAAAGATTGTCACTGATTAACACTTTGTTTTCTACTCTCTTTTCAGAACTTCAAGGCGACCTGATTAAATTCTACAGACAAAGGTGTAGTTCAATACCTCTCTCACCGCTTCTGGAAGAAATAGAGACACCTTTAGCTGGGTTCTATGTGATGCCAGATTTAGTCGCCGTAAAGCAGAAGTCCCTAACTTGTCATGAAGAGGAAAGAACTCCGATAAAGTCTTTGAAAGACCTGTTTTCAACCGGAAGTGGAGATCAACAAGCAATTTATCTATCAGCTGATGCAGGTTTTGGAAAAACTGCTTTCTCAAAATATCTTGCAATCACGTGGTGCCAAGCTCATTGTCGTGATGAAAACTACGCCTGTTTTAAGGACGACGAGTTAAAGACGTTATTTGACTTTAAGTTCTTATTTTTGGTTTTATTAAGAGACTGTACCTCTGTTTGTAACATTGACGATATGATCGAACAACAAATTACCAAGAAACTTCGTCCCTCTGCATCACTAGATGAAGTTTTACGTAGAGAAAAATGTTTGATTATATTGGACGGTCTTGACGAATGGACACACCCTGATAATAGTTGTGGCGAAGTAACAGAAAAAATCCCACATCGGTACGTACCTGATAATTGTGTTATCCTAACGACAACCCGACCGTGGAAGCTCGGAGTTTCAAATCTCAAAACAAGTCAAATAAACAAAAAAGTAGAATTGGTTCAATTAAGTGCAGATTCTACGCGGCAACTAGAAGAAAATGCTATAAGGAAAATGACCGGTGTCCATAACGATAGAGTATTGAAGAGTAAAAGACAGGACTTTAATAAAGTGATACGTGACCGTCGCCTAGAGCACATGCAAGTGATTCCACTCCTCCTCATGTATATAGTTTGCCTATGGTGTAACAACATTCCAATAGGAAATTCAAAACATGAAATTTACACCAATATCATTGAATTTCTATTATCGAGAACTTCAAAGAAACACCCGGAAGTTCAACCATCTTGTGAATCATCTGCCAGTGAAATTCCAGAATACTTCAAAAGTCATGAATTTTGTAAAAAGTTTTACAGCCTTATAATATCATTAGCAGAACTAGCTTACCAAACATTATTTAATGAAAATAGAGAAAACACGCTTGTATTTGATAGAACAGTTGCTGAAAAATATCTCAAAGCAGACGACATGAAATTAAGTCTTCTCTCAGGAATACTGTCAGAAAGTAGAAGTAAAACTTTAATTAAAGAAATTATTAAAGTGTCGTTTTCTCACAAAACAGTGCAAGAATTCTTTGCCGCCATATTTATAAGTTCTCAAAGTGACGCTCAGAAAACTGTTGTAGAAAAATGTAGAACTGTTCAAGATATTCTGGACATGTCAAAAATTTGTGAATTTATAAGTGGAATGAATGCTGACCGGATGTGTGAAATATCAAATGATTTGATGTCTGTGATAAATGAAGACGAGAAAACACGCGACTATAGAACTAGGACAGGTGACGAGAACATGTACAATACTCCATTGTATAACATACAGAAAATGTTCATGTCGTGTTTACAAGAAATGCCTGAAAGTGAAAATATTCAATTATGTTTACAAGATTTCTTCATTAAAGAGGACACCGTGCACAGTAAGCAGTTACAACGTTTGTTAAAACAAAATAAAACCAACATAAAATCACTTTATATAGACATCAGAGATACTTCCAGCAGTTTACGTGAAATTATAGATTTATTCTCTCTCACAGATCTCAGTCATATACAGAAACTTTACTATTCTGGTGACGAGGAGAAGGAGGCTCAGATAAGTCGGATATTGTTTCCCAGTTTACAGTCCGTTACTTTGTTGTTTGGTACATGGACAAATGATGAAGAAAATCTGAGTGAAAACATGGCGCGATGTCAAAACTTACAATATTTATATATTTACAACTTCACGTTATCTCACAAAATACTGGAAACAATTTTCAATTTTATCTCCGGTCAAAAATCAATGAAAGAGTTAACATTGATGGAGTTACACTGTAAAGAACATGGCCGCCATGATTGTAAGAGATTGAACTTGGACTTGTCTCAACATTCAACTCTATCAGAGTTATACTTGCAGTTGTTACCTGGGAGGCTACAATTAAATATATCAACACCGTCATTAGTTAATGTTGAGTTGTGGGACATCAATCTAGATGAAAGTTCATTGTTACTGTCACGTGACATGTTGAATATTGAACGTGTGGTGTTGAGGGAGATAGAAATGTCTGCAGGAAGTTTACAGAACTTTATTATCGTGCTGGAAAATCTGCCGCAGTCAGTTACAGTAAAGATGAAAGACATTAAACCGGAAACAGAATATGACAGTGTTAGAGAAAATATTCGGAGATCACAAACTTTTCATGTGATAGACGACTGGAGGCTGGTTTGAGTTCAAAACAATAAAACCAAGCAAAGAATAGACACGAAAAAACATTGTGAAATATATTGAAGCCATTACTTAAATGATTTTAATTAATAAAAACAATTTAATTATGGACACTTAGAAACAAAATGGCGGTTCTTCGAACTACATTATAGTCTTCAATTAGGACATACATGTTCAGGGCTGGGAATTAAAACTGCGTCGTATCCTACAAAATGTAAACAAACGCCGCCATCTTGGAACAAAAAACGTATGTTTTTGTTTATAACTCTTTTTGTTGGAAATGACTGAAAACCAGATATATGTATTAACACGCTACACTATTTTCCGCTTCGTTCGGTATATGTTGCTTGCACAACTATTTTGTAAAACAAAAGTTATAGCGAACTTGCAACTCGAAGCGGGGTAGAATTTTTATGAAAAAGTGTGGATACGACGCAGTTCATATTGCTTTATCTATCGTTTTTTCCTTCAAATCAATTATATATTTGTTTCAGAGTTCACCATAAACTTCGAAATATAATTTTGCATCATTTACTAAAATTTCATTAAAAAGAGATGTTTATTTTCAAAGAAAATAATGATTTTTATGAAATGATACGACGCAGTTGAAAATAAAATATGATACGACGCAGTTGTATTATCATTGCAGGCTGCATATTGGTTAAACTATTTAAATTATGTACTATATATAGGTATGCTAATAACGTCCAACAATATTTCTTGTTTACAACTTAAGTCAAAACCAGAAGTCACTCATTGGTTCCATAAAAATGGAAATTATACAATTCTATTAAGGCTGCATTTTCGGTCGCATTTTAGTACCTATCATATGCAATATACATTGAAACACGTGATCGCACACCCAAATGACTACGTGTTCCAATGTTGCTTTAGCATGCTTCTAAAATTGTTCCCGTGAGTTCGAAATGGGAGTGATTACTATTTTTGATACAAAAATCAATATTCCAGTGTAACCTCACCTGAAACCTTTATTTATCAGGAATGACCTTTTTTTCAAAAAAAAAAAGAGAAAGAATTACAAATTTTGAAAAGGTCTCTTGCTATCGGAAGATAACTCCTTTGTTACTTGTAATTAGCAATAATTTCCATCAATTCCGTTATTACTTATGTCTTTTACGTGCCGATTTTATTGTATTCATTTTCTTAATTATCGGTGAGAACAGATGAGCTTGACTATTTGAAACTGAACATTAAATTATTAAAATTATGTTATAAATGGTTAAGCTACAATATATTTTTGCAAGTAGGTTATGCGTTCCGTTTAGTTATTTTATGTTCAGCCCCGCGGAACTTTACCGCTGATTTTTGTCGTATTGCATTTCTTTATCGCCGATGAGGAAAGGTCTATGTGTTTTCTATATTTGCACTTAAGTATCATTCTTCTCCATTAAATAATTTTAGATTTTCAAAATCGAGTTACATATGATACAACTACAAATTATTTTGTAAAGAAGGTGTCCGTTTTGCAAAGGATTTTTACGATGTGCACCGATAAATTTGATACAGATATAGGCAGACATGATCTTTCAACAGTATTGAAGAAGTTTTCACAATATTGAACAGAAAATTTAGGTCAGATTATCGCATTGAATTTTCAACAGACTAGAGACATTGCATCTTAACATACCTTCATACTTAAGTGTGATTTTTATTTGATAATGAATTGCCTGAAAACTTAAACAAAAGTTTTCAGAAAATGACTTCACAGGGGATTACCCCCTGTTTACATTAAAAATTTCTCTGCTAGTCATACCGAAATAAGAAATTTAAATGTTATTCTCTTTATAATTAATTCAAATATTTATAATCTTAAAACTTCACGCCAGAAGTTAATAAAAAGCTGCTTTTTGTACAGGTGACGTTAACAAATTTTGTTGAAAAAAAAAAACAACAAATCCGACAGGTGTGTCCGACCGATGCCGAGCTGTTTATTGGCGTCCGCGCCGAAGCGCGACGCCTTTATGGAATGAGAAAGGGCAATTGCAACTTCTCGAGCCTTTTCGTCGGCCATAATAGCCGAATATTCCGACTGGTGTGAGTGTTTGATTATCAAAAATGAAATGTTGCGATATGTAAAATGAATAGCAAGCTGGATAATTTCGCAATGTAAACATATTGAAATGAAATTATCTTATCTGTCAATTAATCGCGCTCTTCGGTATTTTTATTAATCATTTTGTAGTACACAGCAGGTTATTATGTGTGTTATTGCTTTACCTATATATAGAATGATAACCTGAACATTGTGAAAGTCCAAACATTTATTTATAGAAGTAGTTTTAGTTTACCGAAACGGTCATTCGCGTCGCAAAGAACTGGAGAATTTTGCAGGAAATAAAATGCAAACATATTAAAACAATTAATTGCAATCTTTAAGTAGGCAATTTTTACGAATTGTTTTATCATAGTATTATCATTCTTCGTCTGCAATTTTAACACGAGTTGTTATGGGTTTATTGATAGGCATGTAAACACACTGATGGATCAGACTAGGTCATTTAAATAGTAGATTGACCTCCTAAATAAATCAATAAACAGACATTGTCCATTTTGACTACTATTATGTTGTATAATCCAAAGAAAATATCACATGAACTTAAAATTCTATCAAATAACCAATATTAATGAGAACATCCAAAAATAGCCCTATATAGTATAAATAAACTTATACCATATAGGGGGTATATTTTGGATATTATAGACCTGTATATTTTGGACATTATCGTTAACATTGATAGAAATAAAGTTCCTGTGGAAAAAAACATTTAATATTCAAATCTCTAGCATGCAGGCCTACCAAAGTTCATGATGAACAATGTCTTTCGTCCGCCCATTCATAAATGATACACAATACTGGTTAAAACCAATTAACGATGAAAAGTTTATAAGAATATCTGGTCATCAGATGTCTACTTGTTCATCTTCATTTGCTGCATTTCTTGCTTGGACGCCCTTTGATGCTTTGCATCAATGCTTGTGTTTACTGACTTCAAATCACTTGAACTGAACTGCTATGAATTCGAAAACACCAGGGACTTTTTATTCTTTCGTGTGGAAAACCTATCAAGCTAGTTTCAAAATGTCGATGGTTCTCTGCAGGTGCACCATTTTGCTTGAAATAACGCACAAAGGTGCACCTGAAGTCCTCGCCCCTAATGTGTAGTGTGAAAGTTTGAAAACAAACCACAAAAAAGCAGACATTTCCCAGAACATGCAAAACCACAGTTAACTTAGAGCGTAGCTAGCCAAAATGAATTCAAGTTAATAGATTTCTACATTTTTTTGCGAAAAAAAAATTAGGGATAATATTGAACATACAGGGAAATATAAGAAATTATTTCAGATATTATGGTCAACTAGGTAACATGTTCATGATTAACTAAAAAGTAGCTTCTGCAATGTAAACTTTCAAATTAAATGTTATTTTGGACATGACACAATATATTCTAAATAATCAAAAGCAACAGAAAATTGCTACACACCTCAAATGATCTGGGGTTTTTATCTAGCGCAAGTGATTATTCTATAAAAAAGAAAGATACTGCCAAAATTATCCCTGTTGAAAAGACTGCCAAAAATACAACTGCGTCGTATCATATTTTATTTTCAACTGCGTCGTATCATTTCATAAAAATCATTATTTTCTTTGAAAATAAACATCTCTTTTTAATGAAATTTTAGTAAACGATGCAAAATTATATTTCGAAGTTTATGGTGAACTCTGAAACAAATATATAATTGATTTGAAGGAAAAAACGATAGATAAAGCAATATGAACTGCGTCGTATCCACACATTTTCATAAAAATTTTGCCCCGCTTCGAGCTCCAAGTTCGCTATAACTTTTGTTTAAAAAAATAGTTGTGCAAGCAACATATACCGAACGAAGCGGAAAATAGTGTAGCGTGTTAATACATATATCTGGTTTTCAGTCATTTCCAACAAAAAGAGTTATAAACAAAAACATACGTTTTTCGTTCCAAGATGGCGGCGTTTGTTTACATTTTGTAGGATACGACGCAGTTTTGATTCCCAGCCCTGATGTTATATACGTTTCCAATTAAAACATTAATTGACAATTGATTATAGATTTAAAAATAACTGATAGAAATAATTCATGGAAGTTTTTTACAAGTTTTTTACGGACCTTAATGGATATAAAAGTTGGACAAGGATATGAAAATATTTCACAGGTAAGAGATTTTATGAATGTTTAATCTTTAATTATTATTTTATTATACATGCATATGTAAGAACTGAAATAGATTATTCACAGTGAACACGATTCTGATATTTTCTTTTAATCGAATAAAATATTATATATAAATAAATCAACATCAAATCATGTAAAATATTTAATTAATGTTCTGCTTCTACTAGAAGTAGAAGTAGAACATTAATTAAATATGTTACATAATTTGTTTTTATTCTGGAATTAGATTATTTTTGTAATAAAAATGAAGCATTTTATAAACATAGACTATAAACAGATACACAATACATGTCACGTGTTTATTAAATGGCACATCACCACCTCTACATTAAACATAGTTTGAACCAGCGCATACATGTATATAGTTATATTAAAGTGAATATATGTTAAACGTTTCTTAATTTTTACTCCGGAAAGGTTATTTGTTTATTGTTTTAGTAAGATGTTATTGTTATGTCATATATTTAAGGTACGTATTTGTAATTTTATGATAAAGTCTATTTGAGCCGCGTCACGACAAAACCAACATAATGGGTTTGCGACCAGCATGGATCCAGAGCACCCTGCGCATCTGCGCAGTCTGATCAGGATCCATGCCGTTCGCTATCAGTTTCTCTACTTGTTATTAGGTTTGTAAGCGAACAGCATGGATCCTGATCAGACTGCCCGGATGCGCAGGCTGGTCAGGATCCATGCTGGTCGCAAACCCATTATGTTGGTTTTGTCGTGACGCGGCTCATTTATCCTCTAAATGTGAACCAAGCGTGTTCAATTACATCCTGGGGTCTAAATGTTTTTTTTTTGTCTGTTTTTCATTCATAATTTACAACTGTTCTTATCATTATAAGCATTTATGCTCATAATTAACTGATCGATATAAGATTTGTCATGGACTTTTACAACATGTGGATATAAAATAGTAAGATTATGTTTTGCATAAATCCCCATTAATGATATAATTTGCGTTTTTATCATTTCGTTTTTTATCATTTCAGCGGCACTGGATCATCATACAAAACCTCTTGTGACGTTTACCATTTTGATTTGTGTGGTGAAAGATCAATTTTATCGGGATGATGAGATATGTTTTGAACAACTTCTTAGGAAACAGAAGTTTCATGTTTCTTGCATGTTAAGGTAAGACTTTAAATTACCTTTTTTATTGACAGGTCAATAAAATCCAAAGTAAAGATTAAAGAGTAAAATCGGAAATTATCTCCATGAAAGTATGCAAAATGTGACTTTTTCGTGAATGAACTTTTAGCCGGGTCCCGCAAGCAAAGTATGTTAAGGACATGTGAAGTGTAGTATAGTAAAAGTTATTATTTGTTTAAGACAGATAATTTATGGCAAATGCACGTAAAAGAAAGTGATTAAAAGTGTTCGTATTTCTTGCAAAAAAAAAACAACAACAATAGCCTGGATCGCAGTATTTAAGACGTGCTGAACGTTTCGTATATGCCTGCATTGAATTTTTATAGTAAACTAACTAGTGTGGGAAGCCGACAAATTTCACGTAAACAGCGCGATTGTGTTTAAAGTAGCGCACCTTTAATGGACATCATTTCAAATGTATCTATAGTATGATAGAAATAGGTCCAGCTACGCAAGCTATAAATTATTATAATGAATATGATTGAATTTCTTGCTTTAAATATGTGCTTCTAACATGTTTATAATTTACTTTTTTAAAGATATTGAAAAATATTATTTACTGACTTTTGTATTCAATATAAATGTATTTAAGTACTAAAACAAAAGAAAAAATATAAACTTTTTCTTTAAGTATCAGTATTGATTCATGTTAACAAAGATGTTCTTATTATAGTAAATGACTCTAAGGGTTTAACTCAATACAGGACTGGAGCAGTACCTGTAGACGCTTGCAGAAATCGTGATCACAAAATAGACAAATATCTTTTTCCGCCGATTCTTACATTTTTCATTTATAATCATACTTAAAAATGTATGAAAAGATGAATTAGACGAATTAAAGTTCATCTTTTGCATGAAACGGCAAGATTTTGGCATTCAATCGCATTGTCCGGTATATACCGGAATACGGTATTTAGTGTGGTGCTTCACAGTTAAATAGGCAATTTTAATGGTAATTTTCATGTTAAAAGAAGATATTAAATAATAGTTTTGGCGCAAAATGCACAAGAATTAATTGGGACAAGGGCAATTGCAAATAAAAAGGTTAAATCAACGTATGTTAATCTGGTTATGTTTCGTAACGGGTCTGATGCTGCATCAGATGAAAAACAAAAATATTAAAAAGCGGCTTATGTATAGGTTAAAGTTTATAAGTACGTATTTACAAAATTAAATTGGTCAGGCGCGGCGCAGCCGTGCGACCAATTTAATTTTGTAAATACGTACTAATAAATTTTAACCGACTTAGTGTTTTAAATTATTTTTCTAAGCAGTGGATTTACTAAACTGATTAACAGTTTGCCGATTAACCAAAGTAAATGTGTTACGATTCATTTGAAATACTGCAATTCTATTGTACAAAAATAATTTCAAAAACTAAAGATTTTTGGAATCCAGAACTTGTTGATAAAATTTAGCGTTGTCATATTATTTACGAAACATTGGTTGTTCTACATAAAGTAACGTGAATGTCTACTCGAATCTAAATCACTCACATGAACTTCATCTGGCTGACAGAAGGTCCGTGGTTCTATCTGGATATCAGCTCCTGCTTTAATACAGTTATTCAATTAAATATGCTAACGGAAGGTCCGTGGTTCTATCTGGATATCAGCTCCTGCTTTAATACAGTTATTCAATTAAATATGCTAACGGAAGGTCCGTGGTTCTATCTTGATATCAGCTTGTGCTTTAATACAGTTACTCAATTAACTATGCTAACAGCTATAAGGTCCGTGGTTCTATCTGGAGATCAGCTCCTGCTTTAATACAGTTATTCAATTAAATATGCTAACGGAAGGTCCGTGGTTCTATCTGGATATCAGCTCCTGCTTTAATACAGTTATTCAATTAAATATGCTAACGGAAGGTCCGTGGTTCTATCTGGATATCAGCTCCTGCTTTAATACAGTTATTCAATTAAATATGCTAACGGAAGGTCCGTGGTTCTATCTGGATATCAGCTCCTGCTTTAATACAGTTATTCAATTAAATATGCTAACGGAAGGTCCGTGTTTTATCCGGATAACAGCTCACAGTTAAGTTTGCTGACGGAAAGCCCGTGGTTCTACTCGCACATCAGTTTGTCTCTAGATAACAAATTCATTTCCGTTGGCTTACGGGAGTCTGTAGTTCTACTCAGATGTCTGCACGTACCTAAATAATCTAAGTCACAGAAGGTATGTTTATTTTCTCTGGCAATCCGCTCGTGCCAAAATCTTAACACCAGATATCCTGTGTTGGTTTCTCTACATTGTCAAAACAGAACATATATCGTCAATGTTACTTGGAAAATATAAAAACAAGTATTAGAATAAAATCTATGCTATCTTACTGTCACAAAATGTTTTGACTAACTCATTTATCATTTCTTCTTCTCTTTCCAGAAAAGGAGCTTCAGTAAAACTGCAGTGACAATGATGACAGCGTTTCCATTACAACTTGACACCTGGTTCATGGCATTACAGAAACATACACGAAAGAAAATTGCTCCAAGATAGTTTCGTACAATCTACTGATTCTTGGCTTAACCGGAAACAGACTAGCAAACTTTTGCATTGATTAAAACATTTACTTTTTTCTTCAAGGGGAATTTACGTGTAAAAAGATATCACCACCAAGGCTGCTGTCAAATATATCCCTGAGTTCCTTCAAAATATGTTTCGTGAATTATGGTCATACCGTAGAAACCTAAATCAAAATTCAGAGTGAAAACCTTTATTGATTTTAGAACATCTTATTAAATTAATTTTATTGTTTTATCAAATATGGGACATAAAGTATAGAGGGATAAGCAACTACCGACTGGATATTAAACTGTCTTATGTTGGCGTCCAATTGACAGCCGATCTTCGATATAGTCTTTAAAAAATCATTCGCCATTTGTTTTATACTTTTCTTATTTACACTATACAGCTAATTACAACTGGCAAAAATATACACGTTCACAACTATCAAAAAGACAAAATGGCGACTGTTTGGTCAGAAAGATAACGTACATGTAGTGCTAGTCTCAAGTTGCTTGTCCCATTATATTTTGTCCAAGATCTAATGAAAACGGATGTTACATATTTTCCTTATTATAAGAGTTATTATCAGTTTATTTAATTAGATATGCATGTATAAATTTATTTAGCAATTTAGTATTAAAATGATTCAACAAGAATTATTAGACAAAAACTAATTTATCATTGGCATTATTGTAAAATCTGACAAAGCATATACTAATAGTCTTATAATTACATGTATTGAAATTTTGTAATGTAGTTTGATTTTCCTCTTTTTTATTGTTTTCTTTTTCTTTTTAATTTCTGCACAAACGATTGCAGTGATGACATTAAGGAACTTTGAAAGGATGCTTCCAAAAGTAAATATTACAAATTTGTTCATGTTATAGTTTGCTTTTTGTGATAGCTGCTTTTCAAATTTGTATAATTGTACATAATATAGATGTATATTAATTGTATTATTAGTTATAATTATTTTGTCATGTTACACTCATGTAGTGTCCCGGGTTATACATTTACAACTTTTTTTAGGGCATATAACCTGTCAAAAATCTTTATAACTTAGTACATTTTGTATATAACCCTTCACAATCTCCTTATGAGATCCTTGCACTCAAGAAAATACAAATCATCATTTATTCTGCTTAGATGTGTTAATCAGTAGAAGGTTGGTCTGTATATATTAAAGGCCCATTAAGCTACAAAGAGCTAATTTCTCAAAAACTTTTCATTTTTGCCGTCAAGTTTGGTCATAAATAGGTTAACTATGTTTTGTTTCTTACACAATTAGTTTAATTACATTAATTAAGTACTGGTATTTTATATGCAAGGTAAGAACACTATAGTGCTTATATTTTGCTTACTTACAACACATAACTGTACATTTAACTTATTTTTCTTATGTTGTTTAACATCTAACATAGACTAGAGTGATACTTTAAATCCAGTATTAAATGTTATTGAACGCATGTTTGATCTGTTTAAAGAATACAAAATATATATAATTTCTATTTCTGAGACATTATGTGCCTTTAAGATACAAAATTTGTACATAATCCCACTTTTATTTTTGCAAATCCATGTTCTAGTCATTTTGATGGTTTTGTTTAAAAGCTAATTAGGCTTAAGAAATGCTATCATTTTTATTTCTAAAAAAGTATTTATTTTGTAGGCATCTTATAACAGTTTCGGGGCACATACTTATTGGCTTGATACATGAATTTCCGTTTGCATCTTTAATCTGTTGACAGTTAATAAAATTATAGTGAATAAGTTATTCGTTTGGAAGTCAAAATACTAGACTTACATTTTCTACTTTATTTACAATTTCTACCTGTAAGACTTACTACCGCATGTTCCGTATCATGTTTCAGTTTCAAAACATCACAAATGCAATAAATCCATTATTTAAACATGATAAATCAACACAGATATATAACATTTCTAAAGAGTTAAAAAAATATGGATTTCTGAGGCATAATGTCCCTTTAAGTTTATTCAAGTTGATATATAGATGTATATATAATACCGCCTTTAGTTTTGAGTTACTGTTATTTTGTCTTATTTTTCAAATTATTATTATGATATGCATATAATCAATTACATTAGTTTTGATATGTATGTATATACAGTAATGTAGCTTAGTTTTTCAACTATATACATTTTATTATAATATATCAGATAATTATATTCTGATAAATCACTAGTGAAACTGATAGAATATAATTTTCACTATAGCCGGACTTAACTAAATGGAACAACAGGCAAAAATAAATGCCGTCATACGTAAATTTTGCTTCTTTAGGAAAAGAAAGTCGATGTCACCATACATCATGATAAAAATGTAACAAAATTAGAGAAATTTAACAGAACTATACTTCAAAATTGATGATGTGACGTCATGATGTGATGACGTCACAAAGGAGAATGCGCGACATTATGCGGTAAAATCAGTAAAAAATACTAAAAATCACTTAAAAAGCATGAAATGAAAAGAAAATTCATATAAGATGGAAATATATCTCATTCGTGAACACCAGCTAATATATTTTCACTCGTGGCTACGCCACTCGTGAAAATATTGCATCTGGTGTTCACTTGAGTGAAATTATATTTCAATCTTATATGCAAAAAAACAAATACCCTCTATATATAGTTTCATTATATGGCTTTATAGAGAATATATGGTTGATGTTAGATTTGGAAAAGTTAAGCCGGTGAGTGAGAAAGTTTATCTAGGCGAGCTTTAAAAATAGCGAATCAATATTCACTTTTGCAGCAAACTGGATAAATATTCTCCATCCAGACAACAACCATGTTCAATCATGTTTTCAGATTATTTAAACGTTTCATTTAGGAAATATTTATCAATTCTAAGTGCATTGTTGTAGAATAATGCACGGTTTGAGTTCAAATGCGTAGTAATATAATCACGGGCCGATAGACCTGAGTGATTAATTACAACGCATTTGAACGAAAAACGTGCATTATTATACAATAATGCACGAAAATTATAATGCACGAAAAATTAATATCTATTTCCATTCTAACACGTCAAGAAAAAATATAATTATTATTATAATGTTGGACTTTATGTTTGGTGGTAAAATGTGTTTTCGCCTCAGAGTTTCCAATAGAAACGTTCTTTAAAGGCTGTTCCAGTGGGTTGAAAAAACTGTCGTTAAATCTACCGTGTGAAGAAACATTTTGAGAATAACGATTTTTGAAAACGTTGATAAAACTGTGTTTGTTTATTTTATTTTACTCTATAATTTTTCAAGCGAAATACAAATTATCAAAAGTGAAATAAATGTAAAACTTAACTCGTTTGCGACATATAAATAGCGTACTTGATTTGATTGTTTTGCACGTGCTGTTTGGCGCTACATTGTGACGTCACGTAAACAACACTTTAAACGTCTGTACAGCGTTAACGACTGTGTTAAAGATATTGGTGTTCGGATTTATTTTCTTAGTTAGACCATTTTCTTTCATTCTAGATAGTTTTCACGACAAAATTCGACCAAAAGTTGTTTTATTTATCAGATTTTTCAAACAAAATGGCGCCCTCAATGTGAAAATTCACAGGGAGATAATGAGAACGGCGAGTTCATTGTTGTAGAATAGTGCACGCTTCGAGCCTTCTTTGTTTATATAGAAACATTTCCGATAGTGTTAGAATGTTACTTTTACCCGTCTACATGTATTTTCCATTGCTGTTATCTATATGACGTCATCATAGGCTAACAATTTGACGTAATCCTTAGATCCGGCCTGATAATATAGACATTTACTGTAGTAGTAAATTACAAACTTGTGCCTCTGTCTATGTGATTAATCTTTTTATTAGTTTATGTTGTAATTAATGCACTATTTTGTAAGATGTTGTTTTGAATGGTTTTATTAATAATATAAATGTGCAAAATGACTATATTCAAATATTGTTCTCTTGTTTTGTTTTGTAACAAGAATAACACTAATTTAGAATATACGTAATGTCAGATATGTTAGGCGTAAAACAGCTGAAGCTCCTAATACCTACTATTGTTTACTTTATATAAATACATAGTGTTTCAATTAATTTCACCCATTATGTACTATGTATGTTTAATTTATTCGCTTTAATTAAGCAAAGAATACATTTGTTAGAGATTTAGACATCTGAATCATGATGTCTTTTGTTTTTAATTTAGGGTATGATACATTTTAATAGAGATTTAGACATAAATTTGATTGAAACATGTTGATTTATAAATGACAACTTTTATCTCCCCTTGTTTTAGATCACCTAAGTTTGAGGGTACTCATGGTGAGCTTTTAGCCGTCCGTGGCTTAAAATGATTTCAGACAGCGTCACCTCGGAAACTACTTGATCAAATTATAAAAGCTTTTCTCCATACTTTTGATAAAATGGTTGTATTCAATCTATTCATCACATATCTCTGTCCCACATGATAAAATGGTCATTTTGAAAAGTTACAATTACGGAAGAGCACGGCCTAGAGTTTTGATATTGTATCTGTAGCATTTTGTTCAAATCATACATTGCAGTGGGAATTCATTTCTATTTCCATTTTTATAGACTTAAAGGTAACATCTTTTAAGATATTGTCCTTTAAAGGTAACGGCTTAAAGCTAACACATTTTGTTTAAGGTATTGTTTGATATATACATTTTGCTCAAAAGCGATGGGTTTCAGTTCAGCGATGTCCTTTTTGTTAATTTTTCTGAGTTTCCATTTCTTTATATATAGTTCAATATACGAATTTATATCATTTACAGATATAAATATTTTTTGTTTTAGAATGTATTCCAAACACCCAAATATTCTTCAAAAACACAATCACCTTTATAAGTCATTATAACCTCAGCGAAGTTTAAATAGGTCTGTTTTCTGGAATCATCTTGTCTGTACGTTCGATTAGTTAGCCGTTGTCTATTTTTCGACTATCCTGAATCTGATAAAGGTAATGTCAAGTGCCCAGGAACCATAACTCTATAGATTTTTAGATTGATTGTTTATTGTATGTTTTTATTTAGTTTTAGTCCAAAACATGGGATTTAACATCATAAAAATTAATAAATGAACATATTTTCTTGAGGAAGAGTGATGTGTTGAAGATACATAACTTGTAATTGCATAATGTTAGAGTTACTGATCTTTGCACTTAGTGAATAAAATGATTAGGAAATATAGTGTATAAAACCATACTTTCTTATACTCGTACATGCTTTTGTGATGATAGACCTTGTAGATTCTAATTTGTAATGTTAAATTTTTTTCGCAGCCATTGGTTAAGTTACAATGCACATTTTTCATAAATTTAAGTTATTGCCAATTGTTATACATTGTATTTCATATTTTACTTTTTTGCTGGGACACAACATATACACAGTTGAAGGTATCTACAAGAAACTTTTAGGGAAGATATATTTTATTAAGGTTTATGCAATATTAAAATTACCATAACTATATATTGTTTTAATATGTTTTCATCGCCATTTGTGAAAAGTTTATACATTTTTTTCGTCTAGAATATTAGCTTTTGTCGATTTCATGTATTAACATAAAACTTCATTATATCATTTTGACAAAATGGTAAATAGGACATTAGGACAGTGCTTGTCTAGTTTGTAATGATAAGAACTATTTGAAAAAAAAAATGTTTACGATATGTATTGGTTTTATTATAAAACAGTTTGCTAGGTAGTTTTGCAAAAGTTGATAAAATGATAGTGATGACCATTCTTTTGTTTACCTTACTTTTATGTATTTTAATGACTATTGAAAATACTATAAATAGATTTGACTATCTTATTTAAAGTATTTGAAAATTCTACTATTATGATGTAACTGCAATATGTAAGCATTAGTTAGTGAAGAGGTATAAATAACTATGCAAAAGTTAATACTGTTGCTATATGTGAACATACTGTCAAAACTGAGTTTAGCAATTTATAATATGTTTACAACATATTATTATAATTCATGAATTAATGTAAACTATTCATATAATATCATAGTCTATATTTAAGAAAATAAAAGTGTGAAAATAAATAGATTGTATTGTTGTTTCTGTTGTTTCTGTGTCATTGTTAGGTCACCTAATACCTAGCAATTCAGTGTTAGACTCCGTCTTGGAAAATAATCATTACTACCAGTACTAGTTAGTCCAGGAAGTAGCTATAACATACTACTGAGCTTGAATTTGATTTCTTAAGTTGTAAGGGTGGTCGCAACACCAGACGCAAAATGCCAATACTGTAAAGGTGGATTTATTATAAAGGTACAATGTATGAACCAGATCATCTAGGACAAACCTCATGATAAATGTTTAGAAAAGAAAAAGTCGACTGTAGTATAAAAGTCTAAAAGTAGCTCGAAATAAATTTCACAACAAAAAGCTGGTCGAGTAAAGAAATATCAAGATAAATGAATCTAACAATCAGGTTGGCCTTATTATGTCTGGTTTACTGCCTACATTAATTACTTGTCAATTAATAAAAGTACTTAGATTATCAGAATCAAAACAAACAAGCTCGCAGAACAATAAATTATTATGATAAAATCGTCAAACTGGCTGAATTATGAAGTACCAATAGAGATAGGTTATGCAAAAGAAAACATGTCGCAATACTTGCGTATACAAATGTAACAGAATCAGACACATTGTAAGTATAGAGATACTTCACAGGTGTTTTCTTGAACTGATTTTCACAGAAAAGAAATCTCTTTAGAACAACTGGAGAAAAAATGTCATACAAATATTTATAACCGAAATCTTAGATGACCTGGTCATCAGTTTGCAAACATTCCCCAAAGTTGGCACGATTGAGACAATCTTTCCTGTAATTCTAGCTATTTCTCGGTAATTTTACTGAATAAAAAATGCAAGAGAACTACAGCACTGACCAAACGTCTGTTAATGATACTGTGAGTCATGGTGGCTGATTTACACCATTTCTTGTTTTCACTGCTTTGCCTCCAAAATGCGAAAACACGAATGGACAACTAAGTTGACTCTTCCAGTTTTCGCTTTATCGGATTTTTGAGGCGAAAAAGGGAAAAATAAGTACAGAAGAAGGGCAACAATATGACACATGAAATCTGTCGGCTATGTGCATTTCATCTATTGTATTTTCGCCTTTTCGCAAATGGCGCATTTTGAATTTTTCGCATTGTTGTGTTATCGCGTTTTCGCATTGTTGTAATTTAACATTTTCACATTGTTGCATTTTTGATTTTTCACATCCGAAATAAACGCAGGTTTCTACCCAAAACCTATAATGATCACAAAGTCTACCTGTAACATTAGAAATATCAATTAACTTTTTAGTTTTATTTTACCTGCATTTTATACGTTTTGATATTCAGATATTCAAAATATCTGTTTTGTAACAAATTGTCTTTTAATGAAGTCTTTATTCTTATTTAGATATGAAAACTCATGTTTCCAATCACTGCATAGACTGCAGGATTTCAGGTTGTTGTTGTTGTCCGAGTTGCCAATGGAAACTCAACGTTCACAGAAGGACGAACTATCTCGTATTCTGTCTTCCGAGTCAACCATTTATGAAAACATAATATATATGTTTATTCACAATTGGAAAACAATCTGAACAATGATTATCAATACTTTTCATGCACGTAAAATCCGTGCAGAAACTGATGACTATAAAAATTGCAACCTGAAAGGTTGTTACCAATCTGACTAAAGATCTACTTTTTACTTACATATAGATCTGATTTCCACCGTACATGTTTCGCGCCTTCATTGTGGTTTTGAACTCTACACACTACAGGTAATTACTGTAACTTATTACATGTAGTGTCAATAAAAAAACTGGTAGGTTTTATAATAACAGACAAAATTTATCTGAAAAGTAATAGAAAATTCAGCATCCGAAGCATAGCTTATACATTCACTTATTCAAATTAGACATATTCAGGAAGAATTTACTAGATTTCTATAGATTTCTGTAATAAACGTATTTTACCAAATGAGGAGCATAGTATATCTTTAACTAAATATAATTGAACAAATCACTCGTTATACATGTTATATCATACAACCCGTGGTGTCATACGGTCCGTAATTTCATAGAACCCGGGATATCATTATCCCCATTGTATCATAGAATACGGGGGGCGTCCGTGGCCGAGTGGTTAAGGTCGTTGACTTCAAACCACTTACCCCTCACCACTGTGGGTTCGAATCCCGACAGGGACTTTGGATTCTTTCATGTGAGGAAGCTATCCAGCTAGCTTACGGAACGTCGGTGGTTCTACTCAGGTGCCCGTTCGTGCCTGAAATAATGCACGGAAGGGCACCTGAGGTCTTCCTCCACCAGTAAAGCTTGAACGTCGCGATATGACCTATACTGTGTCGATGTGACGTAAAACCCAAAACAAAAAAAAACAAAAAAAAGAATACGTAATATCATAATCAAGACCTTAAAATAGAACCCATTTTCTCATGAAACCAATTAAAATCATAGAACCCCTTGTGTCAAAGAACCCGTGGTATCATAAAATCCATTATATCATAGAACACGTTGTGTCATGGAACCTGTGGTGTTATACAATGCATAATATCATAGAGACAGTGTTACAATAAAACCCACTTTATCATAGGACCCATGGTATCTACAAATGCAATATATCATATAACCCTCTGTATCACAGAATTCGTTGTGTCAAAAAACGCGTTGCATCATAAAATTCATCATACAATAAAACACCTTGTGCCATAGAACCTGTGGTGTCATAAGATGCATAATATTATAGAAACAGTGTTATTATAAAACCCATTTTTATCATAGAACCCATGGTATCTTAAAATGTAACATATCATATAACCCTTTGTATCATAGAAATGGTCTCGTTGTACCTCACTGAGCATGTTTTTCATAGAACGCTTTGTATTATTAAAACAGTGGTTAAAAAAGAACCTGCCATATAACCCGTAGTATTTAAGAACCCGTGGTTTCAAAGGTACCTGTATTAAAGAACCCTTGGTGTCATAGAACCCGTTATATCATTGAATTCGAGGTATCATAGAGCCATAACTGGTATAATATATTTTGTGGTATTAATTAAAATCAGTGGTTTTTTATAACCCGTGGTATCATAGAACCATCGGATATATATTAAAACCTGTTGTTTCATAGAACCTATGGTATCATTGAACCAAAGGTGTCATATAACCGGTTATATCATAGAACCCGTGGAATAAATAAACCTGTGTTATCTAAGAATGTATTATATTATAGAACCCATTGTATACTAGAATTCTTTTCTAATGTTGCACTAAGCATTCGCGCGATGATATTTTCCTTCGTGCCGGAACAATATGGGGAGAATTTTTAAGGAGACTTATTCAATCACATATTGTCCCCAAATATTAAATCTTTTCCAGTATATATACTGTACTTACATCTTTTTACAAACGCATCAATATCTTTTTCAGTACATATCGGCATAAAAAGACTGTTCTATTTTAGTGTTTATTTACTAGATCTAGAAATGTTTATTAATTTCTTTAAATCTATACAAATACATAACTAATTTCAATGAGATAATAATTCAATTACCTCCCTTTATTCACGTATGCTTTTTATATTTGCAATTTTATACATTATTCATTATGTATGGTTATTGACATATAACATAAATTAATTTTGAACATAATGCCATAACTTGAAGATATAATACATCTATAAGATAATTTCCATGTTATTTTTCAGCTTAATAACATATACTGTTTCTAAGTTATTATCCCCTTTTTTACTATTTTAAAATGTGATTAAAATTCTAAACTTTCACCTAAGTAACTGTTATTTTCCTACTTATTGAATTTATTTACTAGCCAAGTAGTATCTCTATGAAAATGTATGTATCTTTTGATCCATTTAATTTATTTAATTATTTTCAAAACTTGTATATTATGCTATTTAAAATGGTAACGTCTATATATACATATGCACAAATGTAAAGTACACGTGTAAACGTTTAATTTTATTATATTACTATAACGTTTTTTTTACGCGTGAAATGTTGCGTCTCTTAACTAAGACGTATAAATGGTACGTTTACGCCATTTCCTTTGTTTGTTACGACGGCGTTTTGCATCTGCAAGAGATTGAAAATTTAACTTTTGATTAATATAATTATACTTGATGAAAACTAAACATTTGTTCGGAGAACAAAGAGAATTTATCGCGTGCGTCGACTCTGTTTCAAACTAATGTTCTGCATGAAATGCAAAGAGTTTCTAATTGCTCACCAAACCAATGAAAACTGTAAACGCATTCCCGGCAGATACATATCATTGAAATACTGTGACTCGAAAGCAAACTACTTTATGGCAGCGGGAGGATTCGTTCTGTACTATGTCCTCAACATCGCTATGTTTTCCGGCGAAGTACGTTACCTCTAAAGCATCGAAAACCAGCGTAGATACCTTTAAGCAGGAGACTGCATAGAAACGATCGCGAATCTATTGTTCTTGCACCTTATGGAATTTTAACTTATGTTGCTAGCACTTGTTTAGTTACTTGTCTAAAAAGTGGCCAGACGTCATGAAAGTTCGTCGTTCGAAATCTACGAAAGAAGCTTAAAGAAGGGGGACTAAAACTTGTGAAAAAAATTAGGCGAACTCGGGGTTATGTCCATGAACTTTAACTGCTTGTATATAAACAAAATCTTCAAACGATTATGTATATATCTGTTTATACATATCTACAAATAATCTCTGATAAAAGTTGCACTATTGACCGAATTCACGCAGGTTTAGTTTGGCACACACAACTTTATTATAACAATTGCTTCATAGTAATGTTTCTATTGAAAGAGAGCCTTAAAGCAGCACACCTTCAGATTCAATAAAAATTTTAAAGTAAAATGTTGTGAAGTGATCAATAATGCAAATTGCACTTAAGTCGACACGTACAAATGTAAATTAACATAAATAGGTCGTTAAGCGCATATAACTTGTAAAGTATTAATTAAATCTTAAATACTTTTACTTCTTTTAAATCTTATATATTTATCACATGTTTTATTATCCAGAAATTTTTAAGCTCCTCTTGAGGCATGCAGCTTTAACAACAACCATTGATCCCTTGATCAGTATCAAATCAAAAACATAATAGTACCGGGCTTAATTCCCAGGAAATATTAATTTATTCAATGATTTAGCAATGAGTCATCGTATCTCCAAACGACGTCACAAGGTAAACACTTTTAATGTCTGTACATTCGTTGGTTGATGCTCAATTAAGGTAAAACATGATAAACATGTACTTTTACTATTTTTGACAAAGTTACTGAGAATCCTTGCGACACAGGTACGATTAACACAAACAAAACATCTATGAGTTATACATGCGACATCGTTTTGGTTATCCGCTGAACAGAGTTGGGATTAAATTATGCAACACAGTTATTGTGAACCACTGATACAAAATTATTTTGCTAACCGCTGCAACACACTTACGGTAAAGCGCAACAACACAGTATAAAGGGTTGGTCACTTCAACGTCAGAACAGAGAATTGTATAAATATTATATTAGTCGAGCGCCAGTATATCGTCCGTTGTAAAAATGGTAAGTAAAGAACAAATCAATCCAGTATTAGAACGATTAATTACGCCAGTTCTGCGTCAGTATGTATTATAAGTCAGTCCTGTGTTAGTATGAAATATTAATCAGTCAAGCGAAAGTATAAATGATTTGTCAGTCCTGTGTAAGTATGAATAATTATTCAGTCAATCGTCAATATGAATGATAAGTCAGTCTGGCGTAACTATGAATGTTTAGTCAGTCTGGCGTAACTATGAATATTAAGTCAGTCTGGCGTAAGTATGAATGTTTAGTTAGTCCTGCGTCAGTATGAATGATTAGTCGGTCTAGTGTCACTATGACCGTCCTGCTTCAGTACGAACGATTAGTCAGTCCTGTTAGTCAGTCCTGTGTCGGTATGAATAATTTGTCAGCCGTGCAATAGTGTTAATGTAAAGGCAGTCCTACGCAAGTATCAATGTCAACCATTAGTATGAATGACAAGTCTGTCCATTGTCACTATGACTAATTAGACCGTTCTGCTTCCGTACGAACGATTAGTCAGCCTTGCGGCAGTATGAATAATTAGTCCGTCCTGTGTCTGTATAAATGATTAAACAGTCCTGCCTCAGTATAAATGATTAGACAGTCCTATACGTCCGTATGAATTTAAAGTCAGTCATGCGTCATTACAAATGATTACTCTGTTCAGCGTATGTATGAAGAATTACTCAGTCCAGCGTCAGTATGAATAATTACTCAGCCTTGCCTCATCAGTATGAATGATTAGTCAGTCTAACGTCAGTATGAATGATTAGTCGGTCGTCGTATGACTAATTTGTCCGACGTCATTATGGATAAAAAGTCTAATTAGGAGTTTATAACTCCTACGTAGGACTTTATAACTCCTACGTAGGAGACAAAAAACCCTGATTAGTTTTAAAGTCCTACGTAGGAGTTTAAACGTCCTACGTACGAGTTATAAACTCATAATAATGCTTTTGTAACTCCAACGTAGGAGTTTTAAAGTCCTACGTAGGACTTACAAACTCCTACGTAGGACTTTTTAACTCCTACGTAGGACTTTATAAGTCCTACATAGGACTTTATAACTCCTACGTAGGACTTTATAAGTCCTACGTAGGACTTTATAACTCCTACGTAGGAGATGAAAAACCCTAATTAGTTTTAAAGTCCTGCGTAGGGGTTTAGAAGCCCTAGTAGCAGTTTGAAACTCCTACATATGACTTAATAAGTGTTCTTCTACGTAGGAGTTATAAAGTCCTACGTGGGAGTTATAAACTCCTAATTAGGCTATTTCATCTCCTATGTTTTAGTTACAAAGTCCTACGTAGGAGATTAAAAGTCCAACGTAGGGCTTATAAAGTCCTACGTAGGAGTTGCAAAGTCCTATGTAGGAGATTCAAAGTCCTTCGTAGGGCTTATAAAGTCCTACGTTTGGAGTTATAAACTCCTAATTAGGCTTTTTATCTCCTACGTAGGAGCTTTTTTTATAGAACATGATAAATTGGCACCAAGACGCTTCCGTAGTAATATACACAATACACGCATGAAGTGTTAAAAAACGATAAGCTACGAGAGCTGAGCTGATCGAGGCATTCCTTTTTATATATTTATAGTGCAAAAACTACTGTTTGACAGTAAACGTGACTTGCTTGAACTTTATTTGACTTAACATTCTTATTTTTAAATAATTAAAGTCAATTTCTTTTGCTGCAATCTATAGTAAAAATAGAAGCACGCTTTCCTTGAATAACTTATGTCTATATAGTCTATTGGTCACTTATAACAGAAAGATTTCCAAACCTTATTAAGAAATATGCCCAGAAATATATTGAAATATGTATTTTTGAGCTATTCTTAGCACGTTTAAAGTGAAAAGGGTTGCAATTTTATGTAATTTTTATTATAAAATTACAAATAGACTTATTATTCTAGATAAACAAAGAGAACGAATGGTCTAATATTGTGCACACAAGTTATTGGTCCAGCCTACATCAAATGTAACATAAATCTCGAAAAGAAATTTCCAAACCTGTCATGTCAAACCGCCTCAGTGGAGTCCCTTTAAGGTCCCATGTACATTTTGATAATTTTGATGATTTACGGAGAAGCCAGATACTTCTGGCAGAACAAAATATCTCTCAGTTGAACATTTTGCACCGTTGCTGGATAGCTTATTTCGGTTATTGAATAAAAAAAACAACATGCATATGACTATGGCAAGCTGTCTGTGCGTAGACTGACGAAACAATGGAATACGCCACATGTACCCTATGGACACATTTGTGGTTATGATCAATATCCTTCTAACTGCAATATGTTTTCCTTTAAAGGTCCTGTTACTCATTTTTAAGGTTCTGTATCATAAATATGATGCTCAAATGAAGATGTGTCAACATTGTATGTGTCAAAAACCATTATTTTTAAAGATCTCACCGAATTTACATTTCATGAAAATAAATTGTGGTAATAAGAATCTTTATTTTAATAAAGTCTAAGCCAACTTTTTTCAATAAGAAATTAATACATATATATTTTTATGACGCGTATTTGCAGTACATATAAAACATATTCTTTGATGTTTTGAAATAGTTTTAGAAGAACAGTTATATACATTTATAAAATTTTACTTTATTTAAAGTGTTGCCACATCCTTAATTACAACATACAGGATCTTTTAATGTAATGTTCGAAACAAAAGAGAACCCACTTTTTCTAAACTTTACTTTGAAAATGTTTCGATACGTTAAAATATTTAGTGTATGTACGACTATTACACCATATTTAAATTTGAATTACCGTGCCTGTATAATAGCAATATTTTTTATGCCTTATTTAAGGTCGCCGCCGAAAAGCGCGTATGGGCGACTCAAGTCGGGCCATTTTTTTCGTCGATTTATTTCTAGCTTGATTGGTGGAGGAAGACCCCAGGTGCCCCTCTGAGCATTATTTCAGGCACGAGCGGGCACCTGGGTAGAACCACCGACCTTCCGTAAGCCAGCTGGATGGCTTCTTCACTTGAAAGATTTCGACCGGAGTGAGGATCGAACCTGCAGGGGTGAGGGAACTGTGATCTCAAGTCAACGACCTTAACCACTCGGCCACGGGGGCCCCTAATAGCAATATACCAATTTGTCATCGTTAAAAGATGCTTAACTCTTAAAATGTTGATAGAATGGGCTACGTAATACTTCTATTGTTCGCACCATCCGCAATTGACATTTAATGCAGTAAAGGTTGTAGTATTTTCAACAGCAGAAATAAAAACGTCCCCATTTTAATAATAGCTGCAAGATCATAAAAACTGACAAAAACTGTATTATAAAAACACGGGTCTTGACATCTCTTGTCGTGTGGTTTTATGCTGAAGACGGCTATAGATGACAATATTACAGCTTGCGGACACATGATATACAAAAGTTATAAAATTATTTATAAACAGTTCTACATTTACATTTTTATTTTATAGTGGGTAGATAATTAATTAAAACGTTTAAGGACACACAAGAGAAAATGGTCCTTTACAAAAAAATACACCCAAGTAAAAAAAAATGTTTAAATTGTATACTTATAACAGAAAATTAACACATTGAATACCTATTATGCCTCAGAAATGCTTTTATCTTATATTTCTCGAAAGCTTCTTAAGTTTGGTGTATTTTCATAACATCCAAAAAGTTACACATTGGCCAATTTCCTTGACCATCTTTTTATCTGTTGCTTTTGGGCAATAAGTACAGTTATTACAGTGAATAAGTATTTTGTATGGAAGTTAAAATACTACTTTGTTTACATTTTGCTACTTTTATGACAAATTATTTCACATTTCTGATTATTTATTCAATTACGTACAACATTACATTTTACAGAGGTCAGTGTCAGATGTAAGAACGACCCATACAACGGACTAACATGTGCCGCAGAATACCCAGACCAATGCAAAGGTATGCACAAAGCAGCAATTCTCGATGTTAGGTTTTTCAACAATTTCACTTATTACATTAGTTTAGTTTGTACAAATTATCTTAGTTCAATTGTGTTAAACGCTATGCGCTTATTGAAACACTATCGAATTCATTCGTTCTAAGCAATGAATGTAAAGTTGTTGCTTAAGGAACAAATCATTACATTAACGCGACTATTGGGTGATAGGATATATTTTGTTGCAATAACAACTTATTTTACAAAAAGCTGCGCGTGGTTTAATGCTATTATACATGTACCAATAACCTTTAGAACTTAAAAGAAATACAATAAAATATAAAATAATACAAGAAATTTAAAATACAATCCTTATCGACCGTTACAGATTAGTATGTTTAGACATTCTTGAAATTTTACAGTAATCTTTTGTTTTAAAATGGCTATTTATTCAATTAAATATGAAAGTATAAACTTGGTCAGTGAGTCCTCAAGTGAAAAATTAATTTGGAATATAATATTTGATGTTTTTTCCAGTTGAAACAAAAGGCATAAATAAGAAGCAAAACACACACATACATGATACCGTAATTATATATACAGATATATCTGTGTAATAAACTTTTGTTCAGTACACTGAGCTTTTAATGTTTTCTGCTAAGTAAAATGTCGTAACAAAATAAACAAAATTTCTTTTTCATATGACCATCAGAGCAATGGAACTTCCCCAATCCATGCACACAGAATAACCTGGACAGGAATATCAACAGATTTGTTCACCCATTCGATGAAACTAAGTTTCTAATGTGTGGTCAGCTAGGCAAATTATATGTTGTTCAATGTCCACAGCATGAGGTAAGGTTTGAACGTTTAAAATCCCATTTTGTTCATCATTCAATTTTCCACGATCATGTTACTGCTCACGTTTTGGATATATTTCAAACGAAAAAGGAACAGTAGAAGGTCAGGATATTGATTTCATAGTAATGACAAATTTGTTGATAAAAGTTAGAGAAATGAAGCGGGTTTTCCGACTGAAACTTCAGTTTTTGAGATAATTGAATGTTGGCGAATGAACTTGTGGCCGGGGATTAACAGTTTAACTGAATTAAATTAATTGACGAAAATTGACGAAAAAGTACTAAAATCTATCCATTTAAATTCCCGAATAAGTTAAAAAATCAAAACAAAAATAAGTTTTATAAAATACAAAATACACATAAAGACATGACAAAATGTAAGGAAATATAATATGCACAGTGACACCCAAATACGTATTTGTTATGAAATCATAGAAATCATAAAACGTCAATTAATTTAAAATCCTTTAGATATTCCATGATGGCTGTGGTGAATGCGGTGATGCAAGAAAATACAGCATACTGTAGCGAAGTTGGCAGTGGAAGTAGTGGTAGTGGAAACATGGGCAACATGGGCAGTGGAAGTGGTGGTAGTGGCAATATGGGCAGTGGAAGTATAAGCATTGAGAGAATTGTAGGTAATAAGTGG
>NW_026858618.1:0-139057 GCF_026571515.1 Ruditapes philippinarum
TACACGTGTACGCGTGGGCATGTCTGCATTTTATCTGTACTCAATAATTTGTTCAATATGACCACCCAATTCAGTTTTATGAATAGGGGAAAACAGCATTATTTTCATAAAAAATATCTTAATTTATTATCACTATTTTCACTATACCTTTGTTAATGTGATGTGTCCCTTTGCCTTGTGTTAGAAGGAAACGAGTTTACATAAGGAGTGAATGACTTTTATAAATTATCGTGTAAAGTGTAGTAGCACGTTGTCACAAAATCAATTATACGTATTTTATTCAGTTGCTTATAAACCTGTTTTTGGGATAGACAGTTCTAATCCTGACCAGTTTAAACCTGAGCGATTACTTACCTGTACTAGTTAACTAGCCAATGTGTTATAAAATGTACTGTTATATATATGTAGTTCATGCAATTTTTACACTCATTTAGGTTTGCTCACGTAATGCTGTTAGAATTTCCGGGATGTTGACGTGTCGTGGTATCTATTATATATTATATTATAACGCAATTAGTCAGTCATTAATTTGTATTATCAGCTGATTATCATACATAGAATTTTTCAAATAATGATTTGGTCGTGACATGAATAAATTTATGTTTTTCTAGCAATGATAGATATTATTGGTGGATCAGGGAACGTTAACAACTTATTATAAACATTGAATGTTCCTTAAGTAAACATTCAAAATATGGAACGAAGGGCTGGTCTATTAGTTGAATCAGTGGCAAAAACTAAATAGTTGCCAAATGGAGACCTATTAATTTTGAATCCAGTAATTCACTGAATGTGACTAAATATATCATGTTATATTCTTTTCTGTTTGATATACAATATTTATGACAAAGTGATGCAAGGAAGGACAATGAGACCATTATTTGCATCATGCTTAAAGATAACATTTTGATGAAGTTGCCAAAATGAAAAAAAGTATACCGGACCCTGTATGTTCATATCTGACTATCATTTTTATGGTGAGAAACCGCAACAATAACAGAAAAAAGAACGGTAATCAAGTTATGTACTATTATTACAAAATCATTTCTAAACATGCAAAAGCAGGAACCATACTTCTCCTGGAACAACAACAACACCCTTTACCTTAAAATATGATAAACAATATCAACAAGGAAAGGCATCGTTCAATGAACGCAACCCAAACACGACCAAGCTAAAAGGACCAGCGGCCAGGAGCCCCCTAAAAACTATATAAAACTACATGTGTATTACAAACATGCGTTAATAGAAATTTTTGAGTCTCCTCAAGCAAAGCTGTGCAAGCCCTACGGGTCCGGATCGATCACATACATGTATGTGATGACGTGTGTACATTGCTTAGATTCTTTTTACGATAGGTTTCTCCGTGATTATGTTCGTATTGTTTCATTCAGTTTATCTTTCCTTTATGTTAGTGCTAATAATATCTATATACTACAGGATACATTCGTTTACAGTCAATACTATTATGCGCAACCCATAGCAGACCACAAATGTTTATCCTTTCGGCTTTTCATGATTGCCAATATTTTCTTTCGTCATATGCGTTTACCTTAAAGCCCCTTATCCCTTTAATTCCCATATGGGTCCGTTTTAGTTTATATTATTTCACACTTTCGATGACTTCTAATCCAGTTACCACTCTGGTGTGGGTTCGATCCCCGGAAGATGCTTTGGTAGTTTAACGCAGAGGAAGGTAGTCTAGTACTGGTGTTACTCTCTAGGAACGATGGTTAGGAAACTACCCGCCTATATGACTGAAATACTGTTGGAAAAAGGCGTAAAATGAAACAAACAAACAAACAAAAACACATTACTTGACCCTCTTCTTTCGCTGCCCATATGTCCACCCCAGGTTTTTGTTGGGTGTCTTCTGGGTGCCCTACTTTGGCGTGTCGGGGGGCTGCGTCCTGTGAACGTTGCCTTTGCCTTGTTGATCTTTATTCTTGTTTTTTTAATCAAAATCAAAAGCAAAGTAGGGAAAGAATTTTCCTCTTAATTAGGAACTGATCAAATTTCGAAACAAAAGAAAAAATACCCACCCCACCCCGAAACAAAAAGGAAAAAGAAATAAAATCCATGAAACTTTAAAAATCTAGAAACAAAGTGATCCCTTGGAAGCATTAATCACAACAAAATTACAAGAGAATTGCAGACTCGGTTTGAGTGAGTCTGTACATGAGGGATAATGAATACGTGCATCATCCCTCACGCCCCCTAGCACCGGCTTGAGCGGTACTCAATTTTCAACACTTAATAGTGCTGGCGTCAATGATCCAGAAGAACCAGAAAAATATAACAACACTTAAGTGAAGCACGGGGCGATTTTTTTACAGCTGCCACACAGCACTTGACACCTGCTGTTGTAAAGTATAAAAATCTGCCTCGGAACTATTAATCACAACAAAATTACAAGAGAATTGCAGACTGCATATGTTGTCTGTATATGTCTACGACTGTTTCTTTTAAAAGTAAATTGTTGCACATCACTGGGGTCGTTCGAAATAGTCAGTGATTTTTTATTGCGTTTTGCTTTTGCTGTCAAAAGAAGACAGTCCGGAATGTGGAATCAGTGTTTTTAATTGGTTTATCATGTGTGTTGTATCACATTGGTGGAACTTGAATGATCACAATTAGCACTGTCATCAATGTCCTCATCACTACCGCTTTCACAACATTGGTAGTTTAATTCATTCAAGATATCAACAGCTGGTCTTTCCCAGTCAGTTTTATCTGTGGCACATGTTTGTATATCTTTATCTATGATTACGAGATCACAAAATGAGCACACAAAAAGATCATAAGACAGTTTAAGTACAGCCAGAGGAATATCATCATCTACTTCATTATTGCTTCCTTCAATTGGTACAACTTGAGAAACACTGTTTTCCTCCGGTGCTGTCAAATGGAATATGGTAAAGAAGGGCGGCGCTCAAAAAACGCAACCCCCACACGACCAATCGTGAAAACGGAAATCTGCTTTTTGGAAACATTTCTGAATTGTTAATTCTTGCACTTCCTGCCAAGAGTTGTTTATCCAGTAAATGGCATCCAAGATGTTTATCTGTGTCCTTATACTGTAGGTTGTCTGCCCATCTCTTTCACCATATGATTCATCTGTAAAAGGAATTGAAATGATATAAAATTTTGAAAAATGTAAAATATTGTACATTTTGCAGGATATAAGCCATATTTTTAAGATTACAAAGGTAGTTTACCAGGCTGAGGAAAAATCCAATATAATAGCTCTAACGATCGAAAGAAAGAGCTGCTTTTTCTTGCAGAAACATTCCAAGTTTAGGCACAATATCAATAAGCATTGTAATGACTGATGCTTTGGTCTAATGAGCAAAGGTGACGCGCAAATTCCTTGCAATTACTAGATTGTTATCAAAAAAGTTATTTTATCATTGTTAGAAATATTTGTAACCGGTTGTTTAGCCATGGAGTTCAACCATTTGATCAAAGATGTATAACTACCACACGCTTGCTGTTTATTGTTCATTTGAGTAATTACTTACTCCCACATAAGTAGTAAGATATGAGATTTTGGCAGAATGGCAGTGGTGCAACATATGTAAGTCAATGTGCTTTATATACGTAATCTACATGCATGTTTTTGGGGCTATCATCAGTACAACCTGCATAAGCCCGAAGAAATTTTACAAGGACAGGGTTTCTTTCATCAATTGAATCTAATGAGAATTTAGATAAAATATCAGGGCTTCTGTATTCTCCACCTATAGTCATTATATCTTCATCTATCGGCGTACTTATACGAATTCTTATTGCCTCTGCAATTCTAGCAAGTCCTTCATTATCAATTTTATCAGTATTTTGTATATTATCTACAATGTCATTTACAACGGAACATTTTCTTTTTCTCCTTTTTTCTGGCAACAAAACATTTTGTACATAGTCAATACATTTTTGGCAAATACCCGTAAAACTTTTAGGCAGAAGGTCGTTGCTTTCCATATAATGTAATAATTCAGCTTTTATTTTCCTATTACTTATTTTATGTACATAGCTATTTTCTCCCTCGCTGAACTGCTCGTGCTGCTTGAATGCACATAAACAAGGCATTGTTACATCAACTATATTGACTACATTAAAAATGCAACCAATTGTAATTTGTAAACAAACACATGGACAATACGTGCTTATGTAAAAGGTACAAATAAACAAAAACGAATTAGTATCGATATATTTCTTTATTAAAATTTAATAAAATGGTATATAACAGAAAAAAATGAAAAAAGTTACAAGCATATATTTTTATTTGAAAATGTATAATTTGTATGAGAAGGTCTGTACAATTAATAGAAAACAACATATTTCGTTTGAATTGGTGCTTTTTTTATCCAACATTCGGATTAAATTGCATAACATTGAAGCAGCATTGGGGGAAAACAATCATACACGAAAACGGCTCTTTAGCGAAGATTTAAAGACAAGTGGCAGGTAATTGATGAATTATAGTGTTTTGATGACTGTTTTCTAGAAGATGCTGATCCTGATTTAACAGAATTCTTATTATATTGTGCCGCTGGTGTAATGTTGTAGTTGCACAAGTTTGGACAGCGCTCGATATTTCGGATAGGAAAGTAGATCCTGACTTTTGATTGTTTTTATTCATTTATTTATAGCCCAAACGAGCTATAATAGATCGTTTGAGCTATTAAAGTTCGTCTTGGAGTTTTCCTCAGCCTGTTTACATTTTATGACAGTATTTCATTTTAAATATATTGAAATAATGACAAGATAAAAATCCATATTTGTTGAGAAATTGTTTTAATGCAGCATTTAATCAATAATCATAAAGAAATATCATTGCACAAACCTTGCGCTTTCGGAATTTCAATTTTGCTGACTGTATTATCCCCAAGTCCATAGGCTGTATAAATGATGTAGTGTTGAATGGTAGGAATTTCACTGAGATATTGCTCAAATTTAGGTCAGGATGTGATGGCGCATTACCCAAAAACAACAAAATAGAGATAAACAGAATCCCTAAAGAAAGCCCAACACGGCAAAATACACACATGTCTGCTCCGCTCCATAACTTTTAAACCGCTGATCTTTTTTAGAAATAACTTAGCTTAAGTTTTTTTTCACCATTATGATACAATGTGCAGAGCGCAATGATTGGGTTGCCACCACCAATTACATGGTCACACTTCAAGGTCAAAATTTAAAAGGTCTACATTTTGTGTCGACTCCAGTACTTTTAAACCGCTTTTTTTTAAAAAAACTACATTTCGTGTCCGCTCCATAACCTCTAAACCGCTGAAAAAATTGAAATTACTTGAAATAACAAGTGATCACCATTATGCGACGATGTCATAAGCGTAAAACATATATAATGTATTATTCATGTGAGGAAATGTTTGAAATTAAATAGTCCATGTACCTTACACAACTTATATGTTTATCAATAGATTTAAGTTTAAGTATAATTTAGTAAAATTCTTAGATTATGCCCCACACTGAGACATTAAATTCAGTACAAAGTACGCAAAAATAACTGTTCATTATTGTAATAAATACTGGCTAATTTTAATATTGGATACATCTTTAGCAAGTATTGAATAGTTTCTTTATCTGTCTGTTCAATATACACATTAATATACAAATTCAAAAGTTGACTTCACAAACATTTTTGTGTCTTATCTACGGAGTAGTTGCGACATATAGGGGTCATTTCTCCGTCGTCTGTCTGTCCGTCCATCTGTCCGTTCGTCCGCCATAAAACTTGTCCGAAATGCTTCTCACAAAGAACTGGTGCAATTCAATCGCAACTTTAAAGGAATTATCAGTACTAAGTCTAGCAATGAAAATCGTTAGCATTTTCCGGTTCAATGATTTTTGTCCGAGTTATGGCCCTTTAATAATTCTTATTTTTAAAGTTTGTTCGGACTACTCCTTTTAGACTACGAATGCAATGTCAATGAACCTTTACAGGATTGTTATGTCGCTCAAGTCCTTGCGCATAGTGCAGAGTCTCCAGTGGAATTATTTTTGGCCGAGTTGTATCCCTTTAATAAAAAGGTGTCCGGGCTACTACTCAAAATATGATAAACAAGATCAACAAGGAAAGGCGGCGTTCAATGAACGCAACCCCCATATCAACCAGCAACAAAACCAGTGGCAAAGAGCCCAGGCGGACCCCAAACAAAAACACTACTGGTGCAATTTCATCAAAACGTTACAGTAATGATCAGTATAAGTCTTGTTGTGTATATCATTGGCTTTTTATGGTTCAATGAATTTTGTTGGAGTTGTGGCCATTTAATTATTTTGATTGTTAAAAAATTGTCCGGACTACTCCTCTAATATCACTATAGCAATTTCAATGGAACTTTACAGGATTGATTTGTAATTACTTGCGCATATTACACTGGTTTTCGGCTTGAATGATGTTTGGCCCAATTATGGTCCTTGAATGAAAAGGGTGTATATAAAGTTTGTCCGGACTACTCCATTTATACCATTCATGCAATTTCAATGAATCTTTACCGGATTGATGATAGGTCAAGTTCTTGTGCATAATACACAAGATTTTCGCTTGAATGATTTTCAGCTGATTTATTGCCCTTGAAAAAAAGATATGTTTTGCCCTGTTTATGATTTTTGGGTCTCCTACTACACAGTAGCTGCAACATGCGATTGACTATCATGAGGCGACACATGTCACCACTGATGGCCCTGGTTTATTTTACTGATAATTACGCTTACGCAGCCCAATGGCATAAATTTCTTGAGCTTCCACGTGGCGAAATAAAAAATGCATAAACTCTCAAGTTTATACATTAGTAAACGTAAATTCTAGTTAAGGTATTGGTCGTCACTGTTAATATTAACATAGTTAATTTATTCTGTATTGTACTTATAGCTAAAAGGATGCTCATCTATATATAAACCTCCTAGTATCAGTCTTGAAAAAGTCGGTCAAAGTTGAGATTTATGTTGAATGAAATATACTATAGATTAGTCCTTCTATCGATATATGAAAACTACGTATCTATGCCTAGATTTCTGATGCAATTACAAAGTTACGGTAATGTGAAAATCAGAAACTAATGTGATAAGATTTTTAATTAATGAATAAAAGATTGTCAACCGCAGGTAGCGACTTTGATGTATTGATAATTTTTTTTTAATATAAAAAGCTGTTTCCTGTGATAGAAATTAAATTCGATTTTATTTGAGGTCTATTCAATGGATGTACTTCCACTATACTAATTGTCTTTGAATAAATCATTATCCGTTAGAGACATTAAACCTAACAATTTAGCTGAGTATTATATGGATATTTTCGTAATATCATTAATCCGATAACTTTGTTGTACAACCTTCTGCTCATTTTATGCAATTATTTGGTAATTAAAGATGTCAATGAATGATATGTGATTTTCTCATAAACGAGTAATATTTAGATTGAAATATAAATAATTCTACAAGACATCTTGATTGTCTGACAGTTATTGATTTCGAATTCACCGACATATTGTCTTTGTTAGAAACACTTCTTATACCTTTTAAAACACCGATGTTATATCACCAATGATATTTTTGAGCCATTTGAGCAGCTTACATTATTCAAAATAAAACTTTCTTTCATTAAAAGAAGATTGAGAAAAATTGTAAAAAATAAAATCCATTTTGCTGCAACATTGCTCAAATGTTTTCGTAAATCTTTAAAGTAAATGGTTAGACGGCATCTCGTCTGAATATATTTATTCTTGTAAATTCTTGTTTTAAGTTAATCCTTTAGTAATTGGGTTTATATCCTTCTGGTAATAAAATGACAGGGTAACGTATTTTTATATAAAATAGATAAATACAGAATCCCTAAAGAAAGCCCAACACGGCAAAATTGAAAATGTTGCAGGCTCGGTTTGATTGAGCCTGTTCATGGACGGTACTGGAAAGTGCAAGTTACCGTCCACGCCCCCTAGCACCGGCTTAAGCAGAATTCAACATTTAAAACATGAAATAGTAAAATTTTGAATTTAGAAACATTCGCAGATGTGTTCATACGGCGGTTATCATGGAACCTTCAATGTCTTTTCTATAAATCTGTCTTATTTGTAACTATTGTAAAAAAAACTTTTGAGTCGGCGTATTCATTAAATTAAAAATTATGTGAAATAGTTTTATTTTCATTGCATTTATCTATCAACAGTTTCTTCACTTAAAGTAAACTATGTTCGGTAATTACGCGTTCGCTATAGTACCTCTTTTTGTGGCACATTACAAAGTAGTAATATAAAAAGAAGAAGTTCAACATTATCTTTATTGTTTCAGAAGTAGTAGTATTTGTTTCATTAAGAAGCCGGTTAAACATTTATAAATATCTTGGAATAACTTTAAAGTGCCACTTGACCCATGCTATAAATCTTTTAACTCTTAATCCAATATTGCACCATTTTACGTGAATAGAGTTAACACTTAAGAAGTAATTAACCTTGGGATATAAATCACATGAAAAGTACGATATTTTCCGAAAATAAAACATTGTCTTGCAGATTACTAAAAAGAGTTTTTTTTCCACTACTTTTAATGTAAGTAAGATTTGTGTTATTGTAAATAACAATAGAATATGATAATAATCACGCCTTATTGATTTGCTGTTAAAATACTTCAGGAGTATGTCTCGTTATTTTAAATACAAATAAAATCCTACTGTCGATGAAATGGATCCATTATAAAAATGTGCAGAAACTGGTGAGAGAAGTAGACCTTAAACAATGTTATACTTAGTTTAATTACAAATAACAATAAAATCATCTTCATTTTTCTATCAAATATTGAAAAGAACATACACGTTTTTATACGCAAAAATGCATCGGATATATTAGAATCTCTACTCTTGAGAAATTTTAAATAATTTTATATTTCTACATACATCCAATAACAATATATTGCGTAGTCACATAAAGATGTGGTTCAATATGCAGGAGTGGACAACGCTCGTTCATTAACTGGCAAACATTGCTGCAAATTGAGGAAAATTGACATTTGATATCAATTAGGGGAATTATTTAATGATACTAAGACTTGAACTTTTAAACCCCTTATTACCACATTAAATGAATCAATAGACAGTAAATTATATGAAAGAAAGACAGCTATGATTGTAAGTTAAGAAAAGTGTTGCTTTTATGAGTATTGAATCTACATTGTAAGATTACTAACAAATCGTGATAAATGCACATTAAACGTGTTTTATATCAAAGATATTTTGTATATTCAATCTTCAATTTTCAATCTTAAGATATCCACGTCACACTCTTGTCCGGAGTATTACCTGAAAAGTGTTGAAGAAATTTGAATAAAACTACACAAATATACAGACTAGAAAGTGGAATTGCAATATTAAAGAACCATAACTCTACATAAATTAGTTTTTTAATTATCTCCCTTCATGTTATCTTATAATGCTAAGTCAGAATATATGATTTTTAAATATCTCCTTTACGATATTTACTGATGGTACTATTTTGCTGAAACAGTTTTATTTAATGACTGATGTCCATATTTCGCAAGAAGGTACCTTGAGTTGTCCTTTAAATTTGAGTGAATCAAGCTATCGAGCAATGTTGAAAATAGATCTCTTACAATTTTAATCAATTAAATTTAATGACTTATGTTGAGCCAGAATTCAAAGGGCCAGATGTTAGTGGTGCGAAACATAGATGTTTACACTTTTGCTTTTACTGACTAACACTGTATATATACTGATGCGTATTAAATACATTGCAATTGTGCAAGTTCTCTGAGGATCTATCTTTCAAGCGATACTTTTTGTTTGTAATCTATACAGTATGAGTATATAGACAGTATATTGTCCAACAGTAATCGTATTAATACAAGGCTTCCTCAAAACATGATAAATAACTTATCTTAAAAGTCGAATAGATTCCACTGAGAATCAAGCCCCTTGAAGATCTCCACCATAATCATTCGGCAACAATATCTGGTTAGGTTTTTGTTTCCAAGACGTTTTTTTACAGACATTGTTAAAGGATATGTATTGCCGTAGCTGTAGAAAATAGCAATCCTTTGAGGCTTCAGAGAAGATGATGCATTATAATATAAATCAAATTATTTGAAAGAAAAGGAATGGGTTGGCTCAACTATGAACATAATTGATAGTTCTTGTAAATAACGAAAACAGCTTAACTGATGGAGTTTTATTCTAACTCGTATCAAAAAGGATATATGTAATTGTATATAATGTGCCCTTAACCAATTTGTGATTCTTGTATCAAAAATCCAAATCGTATCTTTAATGGTACTTTGTAAGTTTATAAAGAAGAAATTGATTTTAATTGAGAAACATATTTATCATTATTAAATTATTCAAAAGGCATTGTTTAGACAGAAGAATATGGTTTTATTTGATGGTCTTCGTTAGCTACATTAACATTACAGAATATGAAAGCCAAAATAAATCATTATCGAAGAATCAAATTCTATTCATTCTGCTATTACTTGTCCTAAGGCGACGCCATATTTTTTAAAGTATTCTATCATCAAAACATATATATGCATTTAATTCTCGACATATTTTTAAACTTTGCTTGGACAAATATCCTAAATCACTAATAAAGATATCAATATAGGTCGCCTTATGTCATTAAGTACAACATACATTTTGATAATATGAAGAATTTTATTTATGAATCAAATTAAAAATTTTGCATCTCATTTGTTGAAGTACGTAAGTTCGACATTATATGTTTGTGCCTCTGAACAAAATGGATGTTTCCGTGACATTGTATTTATAATATTGAACACAATTTCACTAAAATTCCGTTTTTTATTATTTATATGCAGATCTGATCGCCAGTAGTTAATTTTCGTTTTCTATTTGATTTGGATTGTCAGATAAGGCTTATTTTAGCAAAAGTTACAGATTACTTTTTATGTTATCCGTGACGTCAGACAAGTCACTAATTTTGCCTAAGAAAAGGAAGATATTTGGAATATAATTTCTGCTCAACATATGATTCTATCATTTTTGATGTCTAAGTGTTAAATTAAGGTTATTGATCTTACAAGCATGGGAGTCGCCATTTTGTTCACTAAAACGTGAAAATTGCGTACACGTTGTTGGTGTCCCAACAACAACAAAATGAAACCGATTCACTTTCATGAACGCGGAAACGGCCTCTTATTGGCTGATTGAAAGGTCACATGAAGCTCCTGTAAACACATGAAGATCTGAACTTAAATTATTTTCTCAATTCAATGAGCTCAAATATTTTTGTTAGAACGACATCCATGAAGCAAACAATTCATCTCCCGTAAGGGAATAATAAAAATAATATGGCATTACAAAAGTCGCTTGTAATGAGACTTAAAATTCCTGATGGATTAACTTCGGACATACTTAGTGAAGACTACACACATCCCAAGCCAATCTTAAAAACATTCCATATATTTGTGCTATATTTTAAAGAAATCGAACGCATTTTGTCAAGGCGATAATAGATATCAAACTCGAAAAAAGGAACAATATTGCAGAAATCATGCGTTTTTTATTCCAAGAAATTCAACTCTTCTAATAAGAGTATCCTAGGAGTAGTAAACTTGACAATGACATATTGCTGTTAAATACGTTGCTCCTCTGAGACATAAGGGGAAGGGTATTCATATTCATTAATGTCAAAATCTTAGGAATAAAGATCGTTTGTTATAAAGATTAGCATATTTAACCCTTATGAGACCTATTTCATGTTGACTGTGGAGCAGATTTCCTACCTAATTTCGTTCGTGAATACATAAAAACAATTATGTATTATATTTTTCCCCATGTTGTTTAATACCTGTCTCTTCATTCCACAGACCTGAATAAACCTCATTTTCAAATAAGTACATTGCAAATTTGTTTATACATTAGTGGCCGTTATTGGGTACAGTGAGAGCTGACATCAGATATATACAGTATTTTCATCATTTCTCATTGAATGTTTTATTGTACAAGTACAGAAAGAACAATGATAAGAAATGTATGTCTTAGTTTAAACATATTTATTTCCCGAATATTTACATGATATACATAATACTATACAATCAGAATACAAATATATAATATATTCAAAGAAAAGGATGAGAACGAAAGACTAAGTCTTATAAAATTCTTCTCCTTTTAGTGTAACTTTATAATGAGTCGATTTTATAATATTTTGTACAATTATCAAAAAAGTGGAATGTAAATATTTGTGACGAAGTAAACGTTATATTCATAAGTAATCATCGGGATAAGAATTAGAAATTATAATAACGAAAAAAGAAGAAAGGAAAACAAATAATACAATAGGAAGAAAAAAGAAAGAAAGAGAAAAGAAAGATTGCTTCACTGTTTCACTTTAAGTTCAGAGAAATCGCTTTGATTCTGAGATAAAAGTATGAACATGTTTAAAGATATTGGCATTATCAGTATCTGAGATGTCCGGGTTGCCAAAAAGTAGGGTGTTGAGGGTAATATCGAAATTATTTAGATTTCCCAATAATTTTTCTCTACATGTACGAAAGCGATTGCATTCAAAGAAGTAATGAAAGTTAGTTTCCATTTGACCACACTCACATAATGGCGATGGTGATATATTTTTAAGAAACAAATGATAATTTAGGGAGCTACATTTTGTGCGTAACCTGGTGTGAAGAATTTGAAGTTTTCTATCACCAAAATAAAAGTATTTTGGTGTAGTTTTCTTATCACGTGATAGATAATTTTTAAACATTGAAAGGGTTGGTAAATTCCTTATGTTAAGGGGCAAGTTGTTCCATTCACGAATTGAAGATGGGAAAAAAGAATTAAAGTATAAAGATGTCCTTGCTGAAATACCAGTAGTGTCGTGTGAATTTCTAAGGTTGTAACGAGTGTTTGTTTGATACGGTATTGGTTCTGACAAGTATTCTG
This sequence comes from Ruditapes philippinarum, assembly GCF_026571515.1. Classification (NCBI taxonomy): domain Eukaryota; kingdom Metazoa; phylum Mollusca; class Bivalvia; order Venerida; family Veneridae; genus Ruditapes; species Ruditapes philippinarum. The sequence continues at coordinate 12,935 of NW_026858618.1, forward strand.
GTGCAATGCCAAAATGTATGTCTTCAATCACACGAACAATATGCATTCAATATTAATTGCTGATTTCTACTAACAGATCTACTGTCATATTGATGTCCAATTTCCTAATTGATTTGGCAATCGGCAATGTAAAAGAAACGTGCAAGAATCACACGATAATAGGGCCAGTTTTCATTATTCTACTGTATTCTAAAATTATTGTATGGATAAACTTAAAACTACAAACAAAAAAAACTTCTAATTATTCTTTAATGTTACTGTTATAGAATAATGCTGGCTTTACTATATTTTTTTTATTTTAGGTAACAAGAATGAATGTATAATATGATGCTCTGTGAAACCAACGTTTTGTAGAATTTATATGAAAACCTTAAAGTATCAGGTTAACTGAATATGTATGTTTTAAAAAGCATAACATCGCTAAAAGGCGTAATAACGCACTAACGCTTTGCAAGACATGTGATTCCGAAAAACCGGAATACCGCCTACGGTGTTGTAGATTTTGATTTGATTTATGTGCGTGTGTGTTTCAACACCATGATATGAAAATAAAGACATTTTAAGGACGTTTTGTATGTATTTATTCCAAACAAAAATCATATCCTTTATTTGCAGACGTGTCATCAATATTTCCTGGTTTATATGCATTTTCCATGTCATTACCATATCAATATCTGATTAATTTAATATAGATGTAGCTTCATTTGAGGCAACATGAATATGTCTTATCAGTAAAGTCTCTCTAGACGACAACTTTACTTTTGAAGATCAATCTAAATAGCTTGAGGCATTACAAAATGATGAGATATGTAATGTATCCAAGACGACGGGTTGTAACTCATGTTACCTTGTATTGTAAGAATATTGTAGAGTATTGCAAAATTTCCCTTGTCGTTAACGATAACAAAGAAGTTCTAAAATTCCGAAATAAATAACCTTCAACATCAAAAAGTAACCAATAATTAAAAAATTTAAGACATCTGTTGTTTGTTAAATGTTTCAATGTATAAGTGTTTTTATATTGCAACTGCTGTTTAATCTTTGTTACTTCTGACCTTAAGGTTATTTCTATATATTTATAAATATAAACTATAATGATAATAAACTATTTTCTTTTCGCTTTAAAAAGTAAAGATTATTTTATGGATCTTTATAACTTCTGATTAGAAATTCACTTATCGTAACAGAGAGGTGAATGTCTCGTTGAAGGAATTGTCAGTTTAAAGTTACATTTTTCTTATGCTTTAATACACAATGTCATTTTACTATGTTAACAAAATTGAAAACACTTCTTTTATCGCAATGTCTTACTTTGAAAGCAAAACAGCGCATTTAAATTACTATTTTTAAACCCGGCGTTAAAGGTGCAATTTTGACAAAAATAGACTAAAAATAGATGATATTTCTAACCAAGAGGATTTTTGACATAGCAGATAGCGTTTGTTTAGATACAGACATCTCTTGTGTATCAATAGTCTTATACTGTTTGGCGGATTAACCAATGATGGGCATAATCATACTAGAAGTTGTTCTGTTACTGATAGAATTCCAATACAATATGTCATTATGGTACATGTACACACTTGATTCATCGAATACTTGTAGAAATCGTGTAAGATTCTTAGCTTTTAGCCGATTACGCATTTGTATGTATTGTAAACAAAACAGTAAATTTAAGCAAACAGTATTTCATAACCGTGAAATAATGACATTTTCAATGTTTATTTTTCCGGAATAGATTTATAAAACTTTAAATGCAAAAAGAAATAAAATAATGTTATTAACCAAGATAATGCACTCTGCACGGGTTTGTCGTTCTAATAAGGTCCAAATGTTATTTTTACGATACTCGTGCAGGTGTATATAATACAAATTGATTTGGTTAAATTGATAAACATGCCAGTCACACCATCTAAATTATTAAAAAGGCGCCATTTTGAAAGAAATCTGGATGTAATTACGTGATCTATTCAGGTATTTTTTTCTCCTAATAAAAAGCCACGTTTACATTATAAAATATAGTAGCACAAATTATTTAATGTGGAATAATCGAAATCATCTTCTATTACCATTAGTAAGGTGCTGCTATATTATTTAAACCATTTAATGCATAAATCCCGATAAATATCATAAATTTAATAATCGTTTTGGACAAATATGCAAAAATTGCCGATAAAGATATCAATATGAATCGCCTAAAGTAATAAAATGTGAGAAAGCAAAAACAGTGTTTTGTCTCCAAGGAAATCATTCAGTGGAAAAAAAGAATTATGTTAGCAACCAATATATCTTTCATTATAATGGACACTTTGATACCAACTGACAATTGATATGTTTTATCATGATAAATGATTTGACATGACATTACTTTTAATAATCCAGCCTGCAATTCTTATAAGTCATGTACGCAAATTTATCTTTGATAACGGGTATTACATAAAAAGGGAAACAAAGGCAAACCGTTCATTTCTTCGTTTTGAACTTTTCACATATTATTATGTAAATGTCCTCAAAATAAATACACTAGACAGTCACATAAAAAACTTTTCTCCTTATAAAGAATAAAGTAGTGGTTTCCTAACTTGACTCATGTGGGCCAGGTTAGAGCGTTAAGATTTCTTAAAAGTTTTCACAGTAAACTTTATACAATATCCAAAATATCTGTTATTGTAACTTCGAGGCTTTGTTCAAGTCACATGACTTGTTTTTAAACTACCTTGTGAGTATGTCGGGATCTAGATTACGTTCAACATATAGATGTATGAACGCTTTAAACCCAAAATATATATAATTTATACAGACATTCATGCTGGGACTTTAAAAATGTCATTTTAGCGTGATTTGAGAACATAAGATCATTTTCATATTTTGTAACTTATTTTTAACTTAAAGTACCAATAAATTACAAATTTGAATTCTGTTATAGTGACAAAAATGGTCAACATCTATTACCAACAAAGTAGTTTATGTCATTTGGTGCTAATACACACAGAGACAGAAACTTGCATAGAAGCCCCTTACTAAGATTTTTTCGAGTTCATCTTGCGCAATATTTAAGTATGAAATCCATGATTTAGTTATAGGGTCTTTGAGAGTGAACCTCTGTCACAACCCTTATGAGTTTCTCTTTGTACAATTAACATCCAATGTGATCAATTTGTTATTTTGCGTTTAATTGCAGACGCCAATTTATCAAAAACAATGACTCGTAATAAAAAAACATCAAAACAATGACCTCCATTTTCATATGTTTGGAACATCGGTTTAGTTATGTCAAATAAACTTACAACTTCAAACAACGTGAATATAGATGTGTTTATATCTATAAGTTCAATAGTACTAATGTTAATATTTTTAAAATTCATGGGATTTTATTAGAAATATATCTATGATAAAGTCTTGACCATATTGTCAATAAACATAAAAAAATGATAAAAAAACATGGGTATTCGTTTTTAAAACTTATTTATAATGTATATAAAATGTGTTGTATAAACGTAACAAATTCTTTGATGTTTAAAATGTGAGTAAGAATGAAATTGATATACAAGTACATAACATCAGTTAACTATGTGTAACATACATGTACGTAATATTTCAACATACAGACTCTTAAAAACTATCCCCATTCAGTGCACTTATATGAACTTCATAATAACCAACTTTTGATTTAAATGTCATTTTGGTCAAACATTTGTACATCGAAGCAAAACAAATAGTCAAACTTTATATATTACATAATATTTATAATGTACACATCCGAAAAAGCGGTGAGCGTGAAAAGAAATTCCCTTGAATACATGCCGTCCATGAAAAATAATAAAATGTGGTGTGAGGTATGTTGGATCAACAATTCTTTCCTAATAATAAATGGTTAATATTTGCATTAATAATGCAATAACGCGAAAAAAGCGTCTTGAATTAAATATTCTGCACATGTTTAAGTAACAAAGTCTTAAGTTTGCATGCAGATGAACATGTGACTGCGAACGCGCTTTGAAAATTAAGACACATAACAAAATATAATTGCATCATAAGCCGATGCATCCTAAAACCTACATTGATATATATGCATTGTCCTTTATGAATATCAGTTTTATTATCATATATATGTATCTGATTAATCAAATATAGATGTAACTTTATGTGAGACAACATGAATATATCTTATCAGTAAAGTGTCTCTAGACGACACCTTTCTTGTTATGGCTATATATGCTGTCAATTTCAATATTTATACGCTGTGTTCGTACAAATTGATGAAATATTAAACTTAATCATTGTATCTAGCACTTCTTCCTTGCAGTAGATTATTATTGTAAGGAAGCAACTTTATAAAAGTAAGCGTTTTTTAAGACAAACGATTCATTTTACACAGAACGGGAGGAGGTAAAAGGGGTTACATGGCATTTTATAGCTAACATCTTTATTATTGTATTGTACGCAAGTTTTTTTCATTTGGAAGATTAAAAAAATTGCTTAATCTGAATAATATTATCAATTATTTTGTAAAATAAAGATAAAGATAATTTTAAGTCAATACCCAATACTATGTAAAAAATTCTGGAAACAAAGTGATCCCTCGAAAGCATTAATCACAACAAAATAACATAAGAATTGCAGACTCGGCCTGATTGAGTCTGTACATGAGGGATAATGAATAAGTGCAACATCCCTCACGCCCCCTAGCACCGGCATGAGCGGCACCCAACCCTCAACACTTTATAGTGCTGGCATCAATGATCCCGAAGGACCAGAAAATATAACAACACTGAAGTGAAGTACGGGGCAACTTTTTACGGCTGCCACACAGCACTTGACACCTGCTGTTGTGAAGTACAAAATTCTGGAAACAAAGTGATCCCTCGGAAGCATTAATCACAACAAAATAACATAAGAATTGCAGACTCGGCCTGATTGAGTCTGTACATGAGGGATAATGAATAAGTGCAAGACACATAAGATAAGGTTTAAATATATTATTTGGTTAAATGATTCAATGTTATAACGACAAAGTATAAAAACAAATTGCTTTAAATCAAAGCTAAAACTGTGACATAGAAGTCTTGGTAAGCCTTCCCTCGAGCCAGTTAAATTCAATTTTGTCGCTACAATTATGAAAGAAAAAATCATATAGAAATACGACAAATATTTATCTGCTGTTGAAATGCTTTTCTGTGATGTCATGTGGCTTTTGAAGCCATACTTAACATCAAACATGGCCAGTTAATTACATTTTTGATCATCCATTAAAAATATGATTGTTTTGAAGCTAAATGTATTCAACGGCAAACGTAGGAAATCACAAAGTAAAAAGAACAACAAAATTATTTGTGATTCGTATTTTACATCAAAGGGGCTATACGTATTTGTTTTCATATTTTGTCATTTCTGTTTAATATTGAACAGCATGAAACAATTATTTGTACAATCTCTGAATAATCCAAATCTTTAGCCTGTTTATATGTTTCTATTATTCTTTGTCACGCGATATTGTATGTCGTAAATAAAGAAACATAGAAGACATTTGATAAAATGTCTTTCATTCAATTAAGCTTTAAAAATAGTTTGATGTACGTGAATTAAAAGCAGAAATTGTTCAATTTAAAATAAATTGTTCATATATGTAACGTTTTCCTATTTTACTACTGCAACTTAATTTTGAATTTTCAACCTAGAATGACATTATTAACAGTACGCAAAGAAATTGGATATTGCACTGAAAAAGAATTTGAACAACTGAATTTTATAGACGACATACATGTATGGAATGAAAGAAGGCACACAAACAAACAACTATAAGTTCAGATGTGATTGGTGTCAAGATAAATAATAGACAATGGACTCAGAATAAAAAGAATTAAAAAAACCGAAACAATAAAAAAAAAATTAGATACAGTAGAGAGCAATTTTTAGACATAGCTGTGGTGGTAATGACAAATTGTTATCAGTGTTTCAATAGAATATAAGTCTTATATTCCTTGGCAAATTGACCAGTCGTTATGATTGCGTACTCACTTTTACTTTGTTACTAATAGAATACATATAGATTAGGTCACTGTGGTTCACAATTTATCCGCCAAGTATTTTTTAGAAACATTGTTATCTCATTAGATATTAGTTTGATATATACCGTCGTATATATCTTTACTTAACCACAATACAAGACGAACAGTAATTATAGCAACCGTGAAATAATGACATTTCATTGGTCTTTGCGGGTGATATTTATATAATTTCCTTGTTCAAATGCAAAAAGTATTAACAATGTTATTTAAAACACCATTTTATTGTGTTTGTGCTCATCAATAATACCTTAAAGTTGCCATATGGTCTAGACAAAAAAATTGCATTCTTGCCATAAGGAAATATATCTGATATACATCTTCTATAATGTTCCAGTACACATCAGGCCTTATGTCTGAATATGTATCAGTTAATACATTTACGTTAAATTTCGTTTAGACATTAAGTAGTCGTCAGTATAAATATTGATATACTTAATTCGTTCTGTTCTGTACTTTGTTAGCTAGAAAGTATCCGATCTATTATTGTCGTTTCATGAAATTCGAAGCCTTGTAAACAAATAAATCTGAGGAGGCACATTATACAAATCAATGGTTGAAACAAATCTATAAAAAGAAAATTGAATAAAATTACTTTTTTCCGTGTATAAATTTTGATAGGTTTGTCTAGTCACATTTTTTTTGTCCAAGTATGAAAACTTTCCATAAATACATGACAAAGTTAAGAAAATATAATCAAAATTTAATCATTTGACGGTCAATGACCTTTAAAGGTCAAGGTCATGTCTGCATTATTTCACATGTCTGTTTGTTAAAATGAAAGATATTGCACACAAAAAAGTATCGGTAAAACTTAGCAAGAAAAACATTCTTTTTTGTTTTCTTCAAATAACGGGAGGTCATGTTATTCTCTTTAATTAAAGAATAAGTCAGAAGACCATAAGAGACAAGGAAGTCTCCATTTCATTGCATGTAACAATATAACAACAAGAATCATTCATTTAATACTTGTCTAAATAATAAATAGTATAAGCTGAATATTTTGAAACTGCAGTAGTAGGGTAGAAAAAAACCTTTTCTATTTTGAATATTTATTTATAATTCATTTTAAAAGAAATACTGTTATGTCACATGCATCAATCCATTTTTAAAGCTTAATTGAATAAAAAAGTTCAGGCTGTCAAGTGTCTTTTTTTGTTTTCGAATTTATGACAAACAACATCGCGTGACAAACAATACTAGGAAAATCAAACAGAAAAAAAGATGCGAAACACATTTGAATTATCCAGAAATAGTGCAAATAATTGTTTCACGCTATTCAACAAACAAAAAATAGATGAAAACAAATACTTAAGTCTTCTTTGAAGTTAATGATGTATTTTATTTTGTGATATCCTACGTTTGTCGCTTCAGAAACCAGACTGTTTAATCAAACACCAAAGTTTTTTCATTTACAATCCATATTCAATTTGAACGGAGTTTATATTTTATAACGATCACCTTATTTGATGTATTAAATCGTGCCTTCTTTTATTCCCATCTTTTATAGTTTGCTCAGATCACTTTTCTTGAAATCTTTTATGATTTATGCTCCTATACAAGCTTGAGTTAACGCTAGTACTTTTCAAAAAAGGAACTAATTTAGTCTCAGAATTATTTTATTATTAAGTTTCCTAAATAAATGTTGTTATAATTATATAGTTGATTGAAAAGATAAGTTTACAAGGTGATCATGGCCGTGAAACAATTGAATCGTCTACATCAAAGGAACCATAATTTATTTTGGTGTTATTCCATGAGTTCCATCAAAGTTGTGACAAGCACAAAGACATTTTGGTCCAAAAAATTCATATGGATTTACCACGTATTATTCTAGAATTGAAATAAGAACGTGATGAAGTTCTAAACGTTGATGATTTAAATTGCATGTGTGTAGAAATTGTAAGAACTCAGAACGGTAATAGAATTTACTACATTTATGTTAAAAAACTGTTGTTCGGTTCTTTCTATTAACGGGATTATTGTTCTATTGTGTGCCATTAATATTGCAATATGAGGTCTTCGAGGATGTTTATTTTCTTCTATTAAATTACACTGAATTACATTTGTCTCTTCATGTGAAATACAATATCAATAACGGGATGAAAAATACATTCGAAATGTTTAAAACAAAATAATATAAACAAGAGAATTGTAATTACAGCAAGACATGAAAGAAAAATGTTATGACTAAATTTGTGATTTAATATGTCATTTTATACAAACGAGAGGTAGCTTAAAAATGTATAAAACCATTTGAAAGATATTAAATTTAGAGTAAATTGATTCATAATGGGAGGTATGCAATACCATAAAAAAGTATATTGATAGTATTTAGTACTATACATGCGAACAAATCGCAACATAATTCTATACGGATTTATATTTATAAGTATAAGATATATAATCCGATATTATATCTTTATATATAACCTATAATACAGTGTTCCAGAACAAAACATAATTTTTCATCATATAAATGTTCATACTATTATTACTTAGAATTAGATCAACATTTTTCTCTCAAGAACAATTTTGAAGTATCATAATGATTCATTTGTATGTGCCCGCCATTGTAGAAAATCCATATATCTTAAAGAATTCTGATATAAAATTTTGAAAGGTATTTTTTTCTGTTCATGTTGCTCTCCGAAAAATACTTATCTAACAATATTGTTAGTCATAAATAAACAAATAGAAGGCTTTCGTCATTATTTGTCAAACTGTGGACTCAGACTTGTGAGCAAGTAAATAAAAGATAGAAATTACATAACGGAATCACAACCATTCAAATATGTTTCTTGTTTGGACCACATTTGATAAAATTTACCATGTAAAGATGAAATCAATTGATAATAGTCATTTATATTTTCTACAAATGAAACTGATAGCCCAATTAACACATAATTGGGCTATGTTTCTAAATTCTTTTAGATAATAAATCTGATAATTTGTCTCTTATTGTTCCATGAGCTTTAAATTTCTCACATTAATTTATAAAATGCAAAATCGAAAAACATGATTTGATTTGAAACAAGCAGGTATTAGGTACTTTTGTGTGCGTGATCAAATTAAACGAATTCACAGTTTCTTAAAAGGGCTTTGGTAAGTTTCATCAGTAAAAGTCTTGTAAAACAACATATAAGAAGTCGGTAACACAGGTTCTGCCTTTAACATACACACCACAATGCAACAGAATAATTACTTAACCAAGCAATCTCTACTTTCCAAATTTGGAAAAGATTCCAAAATCATTATCATGGATAAAGTACTTCTATTTTAAAGTATCCAGGAAACAAAGGATTGAACAACAATATATCACAGATTACTCTGCTATTCTCAGAAAACTGTTTCCCAGTAATTGCTTTATACCAGAACTAATTTCTTGGAAAATAATATTTTTACCAAACACTCGTTTTTGCTCCGGAAGTTATTGTTGAATTTAAATTAATATTCGTCTTTATTTATGATACTTTGATTATTTAGTTACGCACCTCGCTCAATGGACAATAATTGTTCTATTAAAAGAGCACTGTAAGCAGGTTGCACAAAGTCAAACTCGCTTGTTTAAATGGTACCCAGTAAAGTTGAATTAACTTCAATCTTGTTCATTAAAATGTGAATTTTGATACTAAATAGTATTATCTAAAATATGAAAAACAAAATCACCAAAGAAGGGCAGCGTTAATGGACGCAGTCCCACACGATCCAGCAAAAAAAGGACCACCGGCAAAGAGCCAAGAAGGTTCCCCAAACAAAAACAGGTCAGGGCACAAGGCAAAGTACGGACTGGGTGATTACTTTGATAATGTATAAGAGGAAATAATTAGAAACCGACAAGGAAATTAAAGATCAACTAATACACACGTTCTTAAATATATTTAATGTTTTAAAAATAATACTGGTGAACCTGACACAATACGTAGCATGTGGTTCTTTAATTTTCAATAATATTCACCGTTGAAAGCAAACTTATGTTGTTTAGTTTATTTGATCGCCCAATCAATAACATTTTATTTCATGCATTATTATCTGCAGATAAACAAAGACGCATTTAAAACCAAAGCCCGTAGGGAAGAGGATTTAATAAGCCTGGGGGTTTAAGCAGATATTATGAGCATAACGTGTATTGCTATTCTTCGAAAAGTATTTTATCAATAACATAAGAAACTTAAGCAGATTAAACATGCTCGGTCATTTATAAACATCTTGATATTATAATTGCTAAGATTAAATTTGCTCATTGTTTTCAACCCCACACAAGTATTTATTTATCAAAACGTGAAACTATTCCAAACATAAATTTATTTAAAAACATTTGCCTAAGATCGTATCATTTAATAAGGATATTAAACATAAAATAATTTTGGATGAAGCTCAAACCGTGTTTTTGCACATGACATAACATTAGGATTATTTTAAAGTTTGTTTGTTTGTCTGATTGAGATTTACGTCGCACCGACACAGTATAGGTCATATGGCGACGTTGCAGCTTTACTAGTGGAGGAAGACCTCAGGTGCCCCTTCGTTCATTATTTCAGGCACCATAGGGCACCTAAGTAGAACCACCGACATTCCGTAAGCTAGCTCGATAGGGATTCGAACCCACAGCGGGGTGGGGCAAATTGTTTGAAGTCAACGACCAAAATCACGGACGCCCCCACATTTTAAAGTGTATATAACACAATACATTTAATTATATAAAATTCATTGTGCTAACCTTTTTGTAATTTGGTTCTACAACATATAACTTAATCTTATTTTTATTTGTTATTATAAAACCTAATATTAAGAGACATTATTTTCAAACTTTTTTGTTCAAACAATCTTAATTCAAATAATGCATTATCTTTACATCATAGAAAAAAATCCCAAATAGAGCTTTTTAGTCTTGGCACTTCGCAATATTAATAAACATCAGTTAAAGACGTTCCTTTCTTGTCCTCGATCATCTTAATTGGCAAAACCCTTGTAATTTATCATTGTAGTTTTCACACAGTTTTGCACACAGTATTGAAAATAATGCTTAATCGTATGCCAAAAAAGAAAAGATATATTAAAATGATACCTTTACATTCTTTGACAATAAACTATTGAGAAGAGGTATTTTCAATAAATAATTAGTCGCTTCTGTAAATGACGTTTTTGCACATATAAAGGGTATTCATATTTTATTTCTATAAATACAGGAAGTGTTTTCATAGACTGGTATGAAAATACATATTTCATGAGTGGCGTTTTAATTTGCAGTAGAACCTTTCGTTTAAATTCATCAATTTGCAGAAACAGTAAGTGTCATATAAGGTCCCGAAACAAAATATTTTGCTCATACAAGGAAATTCTCTTTACCAATCCCCTGTTATTCATCATCGCTTTGTGATATTCTGACACATTGCATTCGAATAAGATTCTTGTTTTTATGCTAATTAGAAAAAAAAATAGTGAGATTCATATGTATTTATTGAAGACAAGACAAATTTCTCGGGATGATCTTCAAAAGCTTTTAGCTTTTAGTGACAATATAGCATTTGACATGACAAATCATGCGAGTTACAGAAAAGGGTCTGGTTTGTAATTATGTACTTCCTCTACTGGCGGGGTCAATTTCACAGAAACAAAATCATTTGGCACAATAAGCTTAATAGTGCACACAATGATTTGAGTCATATAAAGAGACATAAAAGTAATAGAGGTTAAAACACCTTGTACTAATGTCTGGGCACACATCTGTGTTGCTCCTCAAAATCAACAATTTCTATACATACCTACTTGAACTATTTGGATGGCATAAAGCTGTAAGCAAAACTTTGACATTTTAATTTTCGTGACGATATATCCATACAACACTTTCGTCACAGTATCGTCCTCAAATATGTAGTACTATAATAGTGGCAAAATCGATTATCTCTCTAGAGAGTACCAAAGAATCGATGTGACTAGTGGTAACATCCTTATACTGTTATCTTTTTTGTAAAATGCGCATGGTTTTGTTTTGAACCTATTCATATTTTTTTATTTTATCTAGTAAAATTTACAAGAATAAAGATCAACAAGGTAAAGGAAACGCAGCCCCCGACACATCCAAATAGGGCACTCAGAAGACACCAAACAAAAACCTGGAGTGGACATAAGGGCGGCGAAAGGAGAGGTATAAAAGCCTTTATTATGATCAATTGAATCATATAAGAAAGATATCGCAACACCAAAGTTGTTCATTACTCAATGACTTAAAAGGTGTCAAACGCCGTGTGACAGCTGTAAACAGTTACCCCGAACTTTCTTCTATAATGTTGTTATATTTGTCTTGTCCTTCCGGATCATTGATTCCAGCACTTATGCTTCCGAGGGATCACTTTTGTTCAGATTTTTATTGAAAAAAAAGAACAACAATGATCAGACGGCAAGCAGCAGGTGTACGCCAAAGTGAGATTTTTACTGATTTTTTATGTTATCTAAGATTTCCTCCGTTATCTGAATTTTGTGCAATATGATGTGATTTCTGTTACGAAAGCGCTGGACGAAAATACACGTTACAATGTTAAGGGGCTAAATGACATGTGATAAATGTTGAAACGTCCATGTGGTTCTTTGAGCAAAAGGAAAAGGAAAATACAATAAAACTTGAATCAAAATAGAGAAAGTCCCAGATTATTTTAGAAGAAAATGTTTAACGGGCGTTTCATAGACTATTATTATGTTTCCGGAATGGTAAAATAGTTTCCAGTTCCAACTAACCAATATTACCGTGAAGATTCACAATAAAAAAATGAAACTATTATCTTTAAACTCGATAGATGTACCAAAGTGCGAAATTCCGCTCCGGATTTTTTTCTTTGTTTGAAGAATTAAATAAACAAGTAAAAAATGTTCTTTTACATGGGAATATCCCATTTATACTCTGCATGGTAATATTCCAACCAAAATAATCTCTGTTTTTAAAACTATTTTGACTTCCATTATATAAATTGGCTTTTTCTCAAGTATTCAAACATTGTTCAGCATACAACTCTTCCAATAAAATGTTTACAGAAATAAATACCATCAGTTTGATTTTTTTTGAAAATCAATTTTAATAAGAAACACACATACAAAAATTGTTTTAAATTGAATGCATGCAAAGGCTGCAGTGTCTTTCATTTCGGAAATGTATATGAAAAATCGATATAATACATGTAAAAGACGTTGATTTGCTGTTCTTGTTAAAAACAATTGCATTATTATTGCCATGTTCTTATATTTTGTAACTTGTTTTTATCGTATTATTGACATTTATTGTATTTGCAATGTATCCTTATTCGTTTATAGTTGGTTACATAAAATGACAAGATAAAACTTAGAAGCACAAAAGAAAATCTGCTTGCCATGGAATACGAGTAATGCCTGTAAGAGCAAAAAAAAAAAAAAAACAACAACAAAAAAACAAAAACAAATGAGTGTCCGAATGCTGTCAAATTTTGCTTTTCACTAATCAAATTGTTTTATTTCTCTTTTGCAGTAACGATACGGCCTCGTTCAAATTCATCTTCTGCATTTAGTTTTTAAGATAAATTTAGTTTTTATCAGCACAATACCTTTGACAAAATTAAATGTGTTTATAATAAGCATTGTTTAACTATAAGATGGTGATTGCCTAGTGGCAAGGATGTATCTATCTCATCTAAATATTATTAATACGAATCAAACTCAAAACAAAACGTCAGATCAAAACAAACTGGTTCTTTAGCTGGGTCGTATGGGCGTTGCGTTCATTGAACGCCGCCTTTCCTTGTTGGTCTTGTTTATCATATTTTAAAAGATGTTATTATGTGGTAATATCTGACTTAAACATACTTTTAGAAAATTCCTTTTCATCCAGTTCATGTGTAATCACACAAAAGCTTTACAGCAAATTTGAATCTATCACTTGTTTAATTTAGTTGTGCAAAATAAATGCTATTACAAGTCATTAAAACACCCATGTCATCAGATGACAAACTCTGAAAATCACGTTTTAAGTACAGAACTCCCGCTTTGTTTGTTGGTCTGTTGTAAATAAACTACCTGTGTTATGTGATATCGGATATCTGGAGTCAGGGCACATTACATTGACAGATGTATCATTTAAAAGGTTTCCATCAGCACGGTCTATACAAGCTCAATTATCAGTGTGCCCTGGCAGATAACAAAGAATAATACATTACGCTATCGATTGTGTTATCTTACCTTTATTACAATTGTCTAATAGACGTGTAAAAAATATCTGTTGGGCAAAGATAGAAAAGTTGTCATTTTCAGATACACCAAATCAAATATGACGTTTATGGTTTTTTTTTTTTTTTTTTTTTTAAAATATACATTTTTAGATATTTTAAATGTAATAAAAAGAGATACATCTGTATTTTGTTTGTTTGTTTTACGCCCTTTTAAATACATTGGGTCAAATCTTCACGTCTCGTTGGTCAATACAGCTAATCGGATTTCCTGGAAAACTTACTGGTAATCACCAATTTCTGAACACGTGACTTATTATTTACCACTCATAAACCATACATAGAACTGTATGTCAACAAAATAATTTCCATTTAATACAAAAATACCGCATAGCTATAAAATGTCTGCATGAAAGTAAATAATATTATAACAAAAAAAAATGACTGTCTTAATAAAAAGACCAAAAATAACTGAAAATATGTTCAATTACATTGGTTATTGTCATGTCATTGATTTTAAAAAAGATGTCAATTAAATTAGTATAAATATAATGACGCATCGGTATGATTGATTCGTATTCAACTGTATAGTGTATTTGCCCTAACAAATAATTTTCTACTATTTCAGAGGATTGAAATCAGTTCACCTAAGGCTTAATAATTATGTAATTTTACATCAATTCATTAATTTATTTTAATTTATTATGTTATTACAATTAATTGTATACTTTAAATGCTTATAAGTATTTTATTTCAAAATGTTATAATTAATTTTACAGAGGTCAGTGTCGTCTATTTTGTGGCACTATTTACATGAATTTATTCATATATAACTGATAAAATATATCGCTAAACATATTACCTTGTATTTTTATTTTCTAATTACACTTAAACCACATATAAGTATAAATTAATATAATTATTCAAAACAAAGCATTAATAATGTCTGTATGAATCTCGTCTTAGTAGGTCCTACTACCTCATTAGCGGGAACAATTAATATTATAATACAATACATTAAGTGCATTTTGATTTCATAGTCGTTCAAACCTGTTTAATAGTGTGGAATAAACGTTTTTATTTTTTTTTTATGTTTCCGACCTGAAATTGATAGAATTAGCAATACAAACTGTTCTTGTACATACTGTAATTATAACCGGCATTAAGGGATAGAAAGCGATTAGCGCAATAGTGTCGCAATATATCTTCTAAGCCTTTTAATACGGATTAATGTATATCCATTATACACATGTTATATAAATTATATAATGAAACAAAGTATAAATACTAAGAATTACATGCCCTTATATTGATAATTGTAATAAGCATCACGTAAGATGTACTAGCTACTGTTTAATCAAGATTTTATTGGCATGTTCTCGTTCATATCAATAAGACAATGTATAGTTACAATATGCCCCTTGTGGCTGATGGATTGCCTTTACGGAATGAGGCATCTGAACTGCCACCGTTTAACCCTACAGTATGTCACCGTAAGAGGCGACAAGATGGGTTCGATTTATTAGATTTGATGCATCTTGCATCTCGTAGCTCCAGCAGGTGAGGTGGTTTTAACCCCTGGTGTTTCTTAAAAAATGTAACACCCGAGGTTATTCAAAATCATCCTTTCTGTGTCGGCGCCATATGACCTTAGCTGCTGTGTAAGAGCGCCGTAAAATAAAAAAAAAACAAATGTCGTAAGAACAGTGAGAAATGAGTTTCTATTTCGGTGTCTAAATAATCAGTGAAAAATCCTGATATCGATAAAGTGCTGTTATATTTTTCTTGTCATTCGGGATCATTGATTCTAGCACATTAGTGTTGTAGAATAAGCCGGTCCTATTGGGGTGTGAGAAAGATTGCACTTCTTAATTATTATTTTTCATGAACAGACTCAATTAAACATAGTCTCCTTTTTATATTGCTGTTACATTGCTTCCGAGGGATCACCTCTTTTGAAAATGATACGATTAATTTTCAATTCAACGTAAACGAAAAATCATATAAATGTTTCACTTTGTTGAACGTTATGAAATACAAATACATAAGATCAAAAAGAAACGATCACCTAAATACTTACGAGTATTCGAACGTACACAGAAAAAGAACATATTATAAGTAGTGATAAATATATTTACCTGTTTTAGAAGAGACTCATCTTCTAGTGATAAATTTATTTACGATATTTAAAAGAGGCTCGTTTACTTTTTATTCCGATGGTCTTGTTCTGGATGTTTATTTAAACACAGTAATATTTAAAGCACATGTAGTTATGCACAGCTACCGTTGTTTCATTGTACCACATAAAATTATTGAAAATGCTTCAAACAATATTTAAAGCAGAAAAATATAAATATCTGGACAATTTACATGTTAGAGCTCTTGTTTTCCTATGATTTATTGTCACGATTTGTTGTAGGACTGTTGCTATTATGTAAATACAACGTTCTGTGAGAAATTAAGAGAATATCTAATCAATATTTTATTTTATTTCGAGATTTGTTGTCACAATGGCGCCATTTAGATGAGGCAATTTGCAATATCGATATAAATGTCAGTTTAAGACGCTATTTTGTTATCCTACAAGAATATGATTCACCATGAAAAACGTTATGTTTCCCTGGTGAACGCTCATAATTGAATGTGTTCTGGTAAAATGTATCGGCAATAAATCTTGTTAGTTCTTGTACGTATGTAAATGAAACAATAAAATGTCGGGGATAGTCGGCAACTCTTTACAAATATAATACTTTTAGAGCAAGAAAACATCGTGAATATTTAGATTATAAGCAGAACCTATACAATACTAATAATATCCACTATTCTTCAACTATATTCAATATAAAGTTGGACCATTGACGTTCTAAACATATTATGATGTTAGAAAATGTATATTTATATGTTTAGATATCAAAAGAACGTTATCTTTATTGAAAAGTTAAAAAAATCAAAGTAGGAAACAGAGACAAAGTTCAAGTATACCATTGTATTCTTGATATTCTTACACCCTGATTTTTATTTAACTTATTTTTGTTTTGTTTAAAGAGTTGCATGTTTCGTTTACAATTGAGTCTGTTAGTATTGGAAGTAATCACGTACGAGAACGTAGTACAAAAATTTAGTATAGGAAACTGTATTTATTAATGGCGTTAATGCAAGCGAATGTATGTAATATATTATTAGCATAAGAACATTTCAAAACGAACAACTTTCCATTTAATTGTTTTGAAAACACAGACATTTTCTATTAACTTGCCCGAATGACCGAATTAGAATGAATTGCACTGTTTACAGTTGCTCACATTTTGTTAGTCTGACGGTACAGTGATTTCAAGTACTTTCAAGGAGAATTTTGTTATGCATGTTATATAAGAAAAGGTGAAATATATATATATTAATAAATAAATATAATTATATACAAATAGATAGTTTATGCCAGCAATAAGTACAAATGAAAATACTTCAGGGATTATGGTATTTTAACGTTAAAATGGTTGTTTTACCCATTAATGTCACTGTTTAGAGCGGATACCAGAGAATCATTCTACCTTATCATATAAAGTTAATGAAAATATTGCCCACTATTTCTATTTTGTCACTGTAAATTTATGTGAAAATACAGTGTTATAGGGAATTTCGAAGTGTTTAAAATTAATTGAAAGTATTTGAATGTATGGATGTTATTAAAGGCGTGAAATCATCTGATGGCACCGACGTTGACAGTTAAGCGGACAACTTTGAAGAGATCACAGTGACCATAAGATAAAAGGAGATAAAAATGATAATTGTAACTCCAGTCAATGACAAAGTACATTAATTTAGAAATTTCTTAACTAATTCTCAAATATATGTAGTTTTTTTCAGTTCTAACATATATTTCTGATACATTTTGAATCGGATAATACTTCCTGACATACAAAAAACTTATGCATGTATGCATTTGTATAACATGATCTGTCCATAAGAGAATTTTTCATAGTCTATGTTAACACAATGAGAAAGTTAATTTTAAACATTTAAACATTATCAGGCTAAAGTGGAACACGGTAACCAAATGGAAGAATTTGTTCTGCTAAATTTTGATGCGTTTTGTTCTCAAATTGATAGCACAGGCGATCGTTGCGTTAAAGTAGACCAAAGTATATAAGAAGCTGGTATTCGCTTAATTTGGTCAGACAGTACAGTTATATGATACCTGATATATGCTCTAAGACTGAGGGACGGTCAATCACAGTCAATCATTGTTTCAAAAAAATAAGGACAAATTTATAGAGAATAAGACAAACTCTAAATTTACTAAATGTAAAAGTACAGATGTTTTCTTTTTAGTTATTTGTATTGATTTAAATTTGAATGAGATTGATGAATGATAATGATTTATGGTTGATATTTACGTTTTTGCACATGTTCTTTATTCATTTTATTGTTATGAGCATGTAATATACAGATAATATCTTGTTGACGTTGCCATTTTAAGACCTTGTCAATAATTTTGTTTGACCCGTATTTTATACATTTGTTTCTGTAAAATATTTACAAGATAATAAGTTTCCTGTGCGGAAATTTTTATTAAACTTTGAGGATAACCGACCCTTTTGAAACAGCTTTTTATCACTTTTATTCTTTCCTAGAAAGCACTTATAGAAATAAAAAACGCAGGTCTGTAAAATAGTTCCCTCTTTTTCACAGAATCAAAAATGACACAAATATCCTAAAAAAATAAAATCAGTCCCTTTGTTTTGGGCATCTAATAAAACTTATATTAAAACCGAGTTTAAAGATTTTGCAAGCTGTAACATAAAATATGATATGATGCCTAACACCATTTTGATTTTGATACATACATGTATAGACTTTTTGTTCGGCCGTTGTTCCTTATTAATTTTTATTCAGTCATTACATTTTATTCATTTGAAAAAACACATATTTTGCGCGTGTGTAGTCTACTTACATGAATAAGTAACGAATTAATGTATTTCTCGGACTTCAAACCTCGGTCTTCCGACAAATGAAGCAAGAATCTTACGATTGGACCACGGCATGATCAGGAAGTTGCGAGGAAAACCAAGGGTTCAATGATATACCAAAGTATAATAACAAAGTGTCTTCACAAGACTGTTTAACAATTTGTTAGCATACTTTATTTACAGTGATTATTTTTTTGTTTCTTGGGATTTTGGTTACATTTTTAGAGAATCCTTTAGTGATACATTTAATTATTCACAAGGATCAGACAGGATTATTTGTTTTTTAGGACTGCAAATTATTGTTTCAACATTCAGCTAAAGTTCTGCAAATAAATTTTGTGCAACTTTGTATTAGTAAATTCCGTAAAAAACGGTTAAAAAGTTTATTACTAGTTATTTTTGTTACTTGATTAATATCTTAAAACAAGTTTACCTTCTGTATTGTAGAGTTTATGATTGTTATCACAAACATAGGTTAATTTATTACATCGATGTTTTTATGTGCTTCCTGTAATCATATTTCTTTGAGATCAATATGATGGTTTGAAAATTAAGGTTAATAAACCCATTTACGAGCGATTTTCCTGTAACTTACAAAACAGGAAAGAAGAACTTATTATTACGTATTATTTGTGTTGTATAAAGTAACATGATAATGGCCAAAGTAAGGCTTAAACTATGGACCCATGGTTGTTGTTTATGTACATTGAGTAATTCTTGATAATCAATGACTTTAAAAAGATGAAAAACCCCGAATAAAGATTACACCGACAAAGAAAGCATTGTTTGGTTTTTTAAAGTATCAATATTACTGTAACAATTTCTCAATATCGCAGTGTTTTGTGTGTCAGACAATACACATTAAATTTCGAGCAAATGTATTATGCTATCAAAATCTCTATTACACTATGGCAATAAATCATTTAACTGTATTAATAACAAATCTGTATGTCTGGATCGTTTTTTAAGATACAATAATGTCTATATCTTACAGGCCCATTATGCCTAAGAAATGCTTTTATTTCTATTTCTCAGAAGCGTTTTATTTTTTATGTCTTGTTATAGTATCCAAAATGTTATGCATTGCTTAATTACATGAACCATTTTTGCTCTCGTTGCAATTTTAGAACATTTATTGTGACTGATTATTTTGTATGGAAGTGGAAATACTATTTTGTTTACATTTGGCTTTTTACGTCAAATAATTGCACAGTCAATGATACTTTCTACAGGTGATTACCATGTAACATGCTCTTAAAACATTATATTCACTTTATGAAACTCCTGTTCTTTCTCAAATATAAAAACTGTTATTCACTTCTCAGGCATAGTGTGCCTTTACAAAAATTATAATGAACGTGCGATGAATCTTCTGGAAAAGGCATTTTTATTAAGCAATAAGTATAACTTTTAGACTTGTTGGTTTGGTATAATCCAACATAGTGGCGAGTTTTTGTTTCTTTGTCCATCTATTAAAACATAAAGTGTTTTGGTGTCTTATTGTTTTCATCGGGAGGAAATACATTATCTTTATTTGCATCCAACGTCTTAAAATGTTCTTGTAATTGGTTTCGTTTTGTGTGTAAAGAATAAAGTGGAAAAAAATATTATAACACTTTTTTAATCAGATTTTTTTTTAATTTTTGTAAACGCATGAAAACATTTTTTTTTATCTACAATGTATTAAATATACTTTCATTATCTTGTTAGTATGAGGAATTTAAGTAACCAAAAAAAAACACAAATCTTGAATTTAAAAAGTGATATCTGTGTAAAACCATTCCATTTAGTTCTTCTGTGCTCAGAAAATTCTATTTTGATGCATCAATCCTCGAAGGCTTTTGTAAATCTTTACATTAAATAAGTATACAGTATCATGTCTGTACATTTATTCTTGTAAGCCAAATTTGTTTTAACTAAATCTTAACATAATTGAGTTTCTATCCCTTTGCTAATAGAAAGCCACAGAGCAACGCATTTAAACAATATTCTATAAGCCTGTCTTATTTCAGCTATGGTCAAAAACCTTTAGAAAGCACATTCGTTAAAGTATGTTATACTGGTAGGTGAAGCACTTTCTCGGAACATTTGTAAATAAATTAAAAACGCTTTGTTAGATAAATTCGCGTTTTGTTATGATCAACACAGAACGCAACCCCAAACAAATTCCAACCATTTGAGGACACATTCTCGTACAGAGTCGTTTATAAGATATCATAAGCAATATAATATTAATAAGTTTTAGAACAATGATTTTGTTTTATTAAAATGCAAATTGATCTATTTGGGTCAATCATTAATTTAAAAAGGGAGTTTGAGAGTTTAAGAGGCTACTTAGTGTACTTTTTTATTATCTATTCTAAATTCGATTTGTCACTATATGACAATTTTGTAAAGAAGGCAACGTTCACTTTTCAATATGGAATTATTTAATCACTCATTAAGAAAAAATATCAAATAGAAGAAACTGGAACAACTACAAACACTACAATTGTGTTGTCCTGAAATATCTTAATTAGATATTTAATCAAAACTTATTTCAACAACAACTATTGGGCATGAACTAACTATTTGGCATGGACTTACTATTGGACATGGAAGTACCTAGCACTTTTTTCTTTCGTCACTAAACAGGCATATACCAAGCCTGCAATGTATTCAATTTTGTCATTTAGGGTGTTCTTTACAACAGCCATTCTTTGCTTTCAATTACAAGACACATAGATATTACAATTGAATGAACGTGTGTCGGTACTACCATTAATATCCCCTAGTAAGTCATTTAACTACGGAATGTTTAATTATTCAACTCATTTGTTATCACATATAATTTATATAATAAAGACAGTTCTACATATATGGAATTATTTTAACTAATACGAGATTCCGATATTTAGATAATATATTTTTCACAGACAAGATACAAATTGCCAAAGGAAGAATTGGATTTAAATATATTAATGAATGATATCATATTAATAGTTTGGGTTTCGTAAACAAAATGGAAAGTCTTCAGACCACACAATTAACTTAAATTTGACAACTGTAAATTCTAGAATAATGTTGTAAACATAGCGATGCTCGGTAGTTGGTTGTGAAATAAATCAAGGAACAAGGCATGTTTGGATTACTTAAGTTATAAATTCAGGGATATTATTCATTATTGTCTTACTTATTCTGTGAGGCTGCTTGCAAAATAATGTTTTCTAAATTGTTATCGTTTACTTAATTTACACTCCTAATAGACTACCAACAGCTCATTTCGTACTGTTTCAACTAGTTCATTAAATTATTGGCATCATTTTGAAAGAGTAAATGTAAGCATAATTGAACACTTGTAATTTTACAACTTCATATAACTGGTTTACACGTTTTTACAACTTTTCTATATAAATAGATCATAGTCATTCTTTTCACAAAACATCGACAATTTTTAGCACACACGCACGCACGCACGCACACACACACACACCAACCATAAACAACAGAAATAGAGCCTGTTTTCATTTTCATTCTATATTTTGTTGCGTGCATCAAAATCTAGTGTCTTGCTTCCGTTTATAGCAACCGGAAGAAAACCATCTACATCCTTGAAACAAGATTAAGCTAACTTAGCTATGGAGCCGCATTAATTCCATTGAGAAACAAGCGATATGAATTTCTCAACCATAACCATTCGGCAACAATATCTCTTTAGGTTTTTATTTCCGATAAATATGTTACAGACGGCTGGAACGTGTAAATAGTGAGAAAAAGAGTCTTAGTGCCGTATTATTGTCATTGATGCATTAGTGTAGAATATACTACTCCTTTGAGGCTCCAGGAAACGTTTATATTGATAAAAATCAAATTTTTGCGGGAAAGACTCATTCGTTTATTAGCATATTATATTCACATGGGATATCAAATGTAAATTGCGGAAACAGCATATCTTATTACGTTATGTTCTCAATTACGTCTTTCATCAAACAAGGTAAATATATTCGAAAACAATAATGTAATAGACACTGATGTCTTATTCGTGTATCCGAACCGCTAATTCTAGAGTCTATGCATAATGTAATATGTATAATATATATGCCTATCAAAACCTGCATTAAAAAATTATTCGTTAAGCTTTTAAGCTTTTAAAATTAAATAATGACTTTTGTCTTGCTTTTACTCCTTAGAACACACATATTCTAAATAAACAAATAAAATAAAATATTCATGGGTGTCATCAATTAAACTTAAAAATCGTAAATCATAGTAAATTGTTTTTTTGTGCTAAATGGAGCAAGCAAATGGCTATTAATACTTGTTTTTAAGCTTTCAAACCAATAATTTACAGATTGTATTTAAGAAATTACCTGGTAACTTTGGAAAAAATTAAAATTCCGCTACAAATATGCAATACACTGAATAGTTTCAAGAAACAATGAATAGTATAAGTGCCCTAACTTAGAATGGTTTGTACAAACATTTTTGGAGACAAATATTATTATAACATTAATTTTGAACGCTCGTAATTCGTAGTGGTCTGACCGTATGGAAATGAAACGATAAAATGTTAGGAATAGTATGCGATTCTTTAAAAGTACAACATTTGAGAGCCTGAAAACTGCTTGCATAGTTCTAAAAGCAAATAATAAGCTAAATCTATTGAATGCAAGTTTCAAAATAATTTTCATGGAAGCCGTTAAATTAAGTCTCTTTCATATATTTAACAAAACCACTTCACCTGCTGGAGCAAAGAGATGCATCGACTCCAGCAATTTTAATCAATTTAGACACCTGATCACGCATCTTACGATTACGCAGGGATAAACGGTCACTGCAATGCTGATGCTTCAAGCCGTAAAGGCAACTCCCTCAGCCGATAAAAAGCTTATCATTTAGTTAGAAGTACAATTTTACATTACTTTTACGTCTTGTTGAATAGAAACGCGGACAAAGATACAATTAGTTTATTCGATCGTGGGTCTTTATCTGCTAATTGTCATCTGTATTGGATCTCCGTCCTTTTCTATTTAATCAGAAGTTATTTATAAAAAGCTTCTGTCTTATTATAAATTGCTTCACGTCTTCTCTCATGATACCTTATATAAGGTGCATGGTAATTATCTCTCGATTGCTCAATACAGATTAAGTGCGACTGGTGCTAGGGGGCGCGGACGGCAGTTTGCACTTGACAGTATCGTCCATGAACAGGCTCAATCAAACCGAGCCTGCAACATTTTTAACTTTGCCGTGTTTGGATTTCTTTATGTATTCTTATTTTCTCTATTTTGTTAGTTTGATTAGGTTTTACGTCAGACCGACACAGTAAAAATATGATGAACAAGATCAACAAGGAAAGGCGACGTTCAATGAACGCAACCCCCATATGACCCGGCAACAAGAACCAGTGGCAAGGAGTCCAGACAGACCCCAAACAAGGTCATTTGGCGACGTTCCAGCTTTACTGGTGAAGGAATTCGAAGGCCTCAGGTGCCCTTCCGTGTTAACGGGCACCTGAGTAGAACCACCGACGTTCCGTAAGCTAGCTGGATTGCTTCCTCACATGAAAGAATCCAAAGTCCCTGTCGAACCCACTGCGGTGTGGGGTCAACGACCTTAACCACTCGGCCACGGACGCCCCTTCTCAATTTTAATTATATTAAGTACTTAAACTTAATTGCGAAATAAACCAACAGAAGTACTGGTAGAGTTTGGTAGTAAAGACACGCGTTTTGGGCATATAGTGGGGCTAAAAAACATTGTAGCTTATAGTAGTTTATATTTATTTCAACTTATGGGTCGGGTGGGGGCTGCGTTCATTGAATGCCGCCTTTCCTTGTCGATCTTGTTTATCATATTTTATACTACGCTTTCCTCTTTTCCTTACATCTGACGGACCATGTGGGAGACTATGATGGACAGTTCTTAAAGCCCTGAATTGCTATTATGTTTGTCTTCTGTCTCGCTTCGTCGGGCCCTTGTAGGTGCTTTTCTTGTTGCTCTGTTTTCCTTTTCAAGTTACCTCTCTGGCGTGGGTTCGATCCCCGGGAGATGCTTTGGTAGTTTAGCACGAAGGAAGGTAGTCTAATACTGGTGTTACTCTCCAGGAACGATGGTTAGGAAACTACTCGCCTATATGACTGAAATACTGTTGTGAAAAGGCGTAAAATGAAACAAACAAACAAAACTGTCGTCCTTTAAGACATTGAATACTTTTGTTATGGTCACTGGGTTTTCTTTTATATGTTTCTACGTGATCATTTTGGTGTTCTACTTTTTTCACCTTTTGTAACCATAACAACTGTTAGAATTTCACTTGGCGGGGATTCATTTTATTTACAATGTCTCGTTTATAGGAAACATGGTGGGGCTAAGAGTGAGGTTTGGTGCACCACTAACCGGTTTAATATCTCAAGTAGTACTTACCCTGCTGATGGTTCTGAGGCGGCGCCCCTCTGTGTCATTCTGTTTTGGTGACACTTTTGTTTGTGTCCCCTGTTGTTTTCTCGTCTACGGTAAGTATCTTCCCTTTTGCGCCTAGTTTTATTTCTTTAATTTTGCCCCCACCGTCCCTGAATCTCCTATCATCCCTGTGCATTTTTATTTAGTGGGCATATTAATCAATCATTTATTTCTTTTCTTTGATTTTGATTTCCTTATCGGTAACTATTATTTCTTCTTATGTATCATTTTAGTGATAAGCTTGTCCTTGTTCTGCCTTTCGCCCTGTGCTATTTTTGTTTGGGGTCCTCCTAGGCTCGATGCCACTGGTTCTTGTTTATGGGTCGTGTGGGGGTTTGCGTTCATTGAACGCCGAATTTCCTTGTTGATCTTGTTTATCATATTTTATATATGGAAAGGACACAGTGGCATGGAGAAATAGACTATTACTTGTTAAACGAAATTGAAACTAATGTTTTAGTATGTTTTGTTTGAAAGTGAATTAAATTGATAAATGATTTCCGTTTCAGTATCTGCTGTTTATGTACATTTCTATTACTTCTTTAAAACGTATCATAACCCCGCAGACACCTGGTTCGAATCATAAAACAATATGAAGTTTAAGGTTTCTTGATATCAATTGCGATTAAAACCTTTTTTTATCATAAAAAGTAATGCATCAAAATTTGCTCAATATCAATATATTTGAGATTGAGGCTTCCACTTTCGAGCTTACACGTACATACGAGTGATCTGAAAAAAAAACTCGCATATGAACCTGTGTTATTCTTTTGAAAATTAAATTAACTATGAAATGAGTGTTAATCAGAAAATTTAAAGTTGCTTTGAAATGCCCGAGTGTAGAAAGCATTGTCTGAGACAGAAACGTTTTTGTTTTTATTGTTTCATAAAATTTAAACAAATAATTAATTTCTTTAAATTCTGTATGTTGATGCTCGTAACTTAAAGTGTATTTGTTAATCAAAGAAATAAAAACTAGAGGCAATGGGGAAGATACTTACCGTAGACGAGAAAACAACAAGGGACACAAACAAAAGTGTCACCAAAACAGTATGAAACAACATAGACATACATCTGAGGAACACAGTGGGGCGCCGCCTTGGAACGGTCAGCAGCATAATAATGACTGCTGGGGAGTTTAAACCGATTAATGGTGCACCAAACCTCGCTCTTAGCCCCACCATGTTCCTATAAACGAGACAGTGTAAATAAAATGAATCCCCGCCAAGTGAAATTCTAACAGTTGTCATGGTTACAAAAGGTTAAATAAGTAAAACACTAAAATGATCATGTAGAAACATATAAAAGTAAACCCAATGACCATAACAAAAGTACTCAATGTCCTAAAGGAAGACAGAGCAACAAGAAAATCACCTACAAGGGCCCGACGAAGCAAGGCAGAAGACGAACATTAAGACAATTCAGTCCCAAAGGGCTTTACGAACTATCCATCATAGAGTCTCCCACTTGGTCCGTCAGATGCAATCAAAAGAGGAAAGCGTAGTGTCCAACTGTAAAAGGGTTGAACACTAAACATGCAGTATGTTTTAAAATAGTAGGGTCATAACCTCATAACAAACTAGACTTACCTGTAAGTTGACGTTGGGTTGGAATTCTATGTAGTCATATAACAACTGGAGGGATCAAATGAGATGTGCATAGACCGTATCAATATTCCTCAGTCTTCAAAACGTTAACAGAAAAGTTATGTCCCAGAACGGGATCAAAAAGTAACATTTTCCTTAGGTATTAAAATATGTAACTGTAACATTAAATGTTTTTCTGGGTGGAGTGGGAGGGCATTTGATCCCTCCAGTTGTTATATGACTACATAGAATTCCAACCCAACGTCAACTTACAGGTAAGTCTAGTTTGTTTGGGGGAATTCTATTACGTCATACAACTTCCGTGCTCAAATGAGACTTCGACACAAGAGGACATAACTTTTATGTGCTACGAGTCACTTACTATAAGACATGTAAATGTTTCAACAGTAACGTATGTATATTTTTTACCTGTATCTGACATGTTACTGTAATACTGCAGACTGGAAGGATACCTCTGTTTCCAGTGGCTTCTCATAAAACTGAGCAAATGTCCTCTCTGTTGCCCATCCAGCAACTTTCATGATCTCATTCAGCGGAACTCCACTCTGCTTTGCCTTGGAAGTTACTGCTCCCCTAGCACTATGTGTTTTATATTTATCAACGTCAATACCTGCATCTCTCATTACACATTTTATCCACCTACTGAAAGTTGTTGAGACAACAAACTTGTATGGTTTAATGTAACTTATGAATAACCTTTTTTCTTCTCCACGCAAATGTTTAGTACGCGATATGTATTCTTCTAATGTACTATATACACACAACCTCCTATCTGGAGTATACTTCTTGCAATTTACAACAGGGTTACGTTTACCCTTACGACATTGTTTCAAAAGCCCACAATAATACAAAATAAAGGAATTCTCATCCTTTTTCATACCTTCTAAAGTTAATAAACTTACAGAGTGAGAACGACTTGCCTGAGTCAAAACAATAAGTGTTGCTAACTTATAGCTCAACATTTTCAATGTCAAATTATTCACTGGTGGCAACGTCTTCAGGTGACTCAGAAGTATTGAAACATCCCACGTTTCTGAATACTTTGATCTTGTAGGTCTTAAGTTATACACACCGGTCATGTATCTCACAACTAACGGGTGTGAGCCGAAATTATACCCTTCATGTGGTTCACAAAGCATTGACAATGCACTTCGTGCTGAATTCAAAGTTTCATAACTATAACCCATATTAAAAAGTTCTGTAAGAAATTCTATCACAAAGTCTATAGAGGTTTGAAATATATTACTTTGCCTTTCACGACAGAAAAGAACCCATTTGTTGATGTAACATGAATATTGCTTCTTAGTGGAGCGTCTCCATGACGCCATGATGATTTCGACAGACTTTTCCGAAAGATCTCTGCTTTCGAATGATTTCCTGATATATGACATGCCATCAAATGGAGTTTGTTTACAAGAGGGTGAATTTTGTTCAAGCCCGGAATTCGTAGTGTGTTGCGACTTACTTTGATGATTAGTGGGATGTCTATTAACATTTCTAAAACTGTTGTGTACCAGTTCTGAGTTACCCAAACAGGCGCCACCAGGACCATCTCTGCTTCGTCTAGCAGTACCTTCTGCACCAGACGACCAATCAGACTGAAAGGAGGAAAAGCATAAATAAATTTTCCTTTCCAGTTTAATGAAAAAGCATCTACAGCTTCTGCTTCCGGGTCTGGTTTCCAAGAGACATATCTTGGCAACTGTTTGTTTAACCTGGAAGCAAATAATTCTACTTCGGGCTGCCCAAATATGTCTGCCAATTCTGAAAACAACCCATCATTTAGCATCCACTCAGTATTGTCATTGAATTTTCTCGAACTAGCATCAGCCTCATTGTCTATTCCAGGAACGTGTGTTGCTGAAAGCCATATATTTCTTTCACAACACCACAACCAGATTTGTCTTGCAAGACTGTTTAAATTCTGTATTTTGCCTCCCATGTTCTTAATATAGGAGATTGCACATGTATTGTCTGATTTTATCTGAACATGGCTATTAGTTGTGGTTTTGTAAAAGGATTTTAATGCATAGCTTACAGCAAGCAGTTCCAGGAAATTGATATGGTTTTGGGCCTCCTGGTCACTCCATCGACCACCAGTTTCTAAATTTTCACACACTGATCCCCAGCCTTGGATCGAGGCATCGCAAGTGATAACAATACTTGGGTTTCCATGAGAAATTCTCCGCTTTTGTTGAAAAAGATTATCAATCCACCATTGTAATTCAACTTTAATTGATTGAGTTACCATCATGGTGGACTCATAATCTCCTCTATTTTCTTTTAAAGCAATAATTTTTTCCCTCTCTGTATCACGATAATACAAAGGAGCAAACTCAACTGCAGAGAAAGTGGAAACCAAGAGACCCAAAACTCTAGCAACGGCCCTAATCTTTGCATGATTACGGTTTTTCAAATCTACACATGCTTGGACAATTCCATTTACTTTTTTCTACTGGCAAAGTTACAATCTTTTCTTTAGAATCGATATTGTTACCGAGAAAGGTAATTTTTTGAATGGGTTCAAGTACTGATTTTTTATCATGTATCATAAAGCCAACATCAGTCATTAAATTGACGGTGTCAGACACATTTTCTCTACATTCTGAGATTGTGTCTGCCATTAACAATGAATCATCTATGTACCCTGAATTCTTATGTCCAAGCATGCGTAGAGATGCATAAACTGGCTTCATGAGCCTAGTAAACTGTTTTGGCGCACCAGAAATACCATTTGGAAGAGCTTCGTACTGGTAGATTTTACCTGACTTCTGAAATCTTAGCTTAATTTTGTGTTCTGATGCAATTGGAACAGAATAGTAGGCATGACGCAAATCAATTGATGCAAAATAACAGCCAGGTTTGACTAATTTTAATACAGATTCAAATGTATCCATTTTAAAATGATGATATTCAATAAATTCATTTAATTCTTTCAAATTTAAAATCATTCTATATTCACCATTCTTTTTAGGGCGTATGAAAATTGGAGAAATATATTCCTCAGGATGATGTTCAACTTCTGATATAACACCCATTTTTAATAATTTTTCTATTTCTTTATCTACAATGTCATTTTCTTCTGGTGTGAAATGGTTAATGTAAGAAAAAGTTTTAATGGGATTTACACCCTCTTTAAATTCAATGTGACAATGTTGAACAATGTCCAACACTGAATCATCACTGGTTATTTTTCTCCAATTTTCAATAAAATCCTTCAATCTACCAGCTTTAAAAATACCAACCTGCTCTACTTCTTGGGCGCCATCCTGACATTTTTTGAAGCTGCCGATATGTCTGGCCGACCACGACCTCTACCACGGAACCCTCGTCGGTAATAAGGATGAGGGCGTCTGCTAGCATAGCCACGATAGTTGCCCCGAGGGAATCCTCTACCAAGATTACGACCAATCTTGTTCAGGTCATTGATCTCCTTCACATTCTTGTTGACGTCTGTATCGTCACCATATAAGTGATCAGTGAATGGGAGAGATGCTGAAGCCAAATAATGGTACTTCGGATCTAGATCCGACTTATGGAGTTCTTTTCGGCGAATATTTATCAACTTATTTGCCTGTCCAAGCAACGCAATAGAGTTTGAACTCCAGTCCATATCACAAGGGTCTAAAGAGTCAGCATTCTTGTCAATAAGCTTGACAAGGTTGGATGTGTCTTTGATGATCAAATCTTGGATTACCTGGATTCGGTTGTCGTCGGCCTGTGTATGCATTTTCAGTAGTCTCCAGATTCCCTGGTTGACTCTGATTTTAACCAACGCCTCACAATTCTGTGGCCTGTGTATGTCCTTCACTATATATGACTGTTTATCTTCCGTCAAACCACTTCTAAAAGACATGTTGACAAAATGTGCCAGGTCATCATTGAATTCACTACCAACGGCATCTTCCTGCTGGAATTTGTTTACTAATGAACTAAATATACCTCCCCAGTAGTTTTCTTAGCACTTGAATGAATGGATGCTTGTTCAGACACACATGCATCACCATCATCATATTGTTCTTGGCATAGTCATTATAATCATTATAGTCACCGTACTCTTGATCAGCAATCTGTTCAGTGAAGGACTGTAATTGTTGTTCTTGTTTTTCCAAGCGAGTTGCTTGTGCATTTAGATTTGCATTCATTTCCTTTAATATCAATAACACTTCTTTCGTTACACCACCCTCCTTTGTTGGCAACTGTTTCGTGGGTTGTTTACCGCTACTGCTGCTAGTAGCAGCCTTATCACTCGAAATTAACAAAGATGAAATACTAGACGAGCTAGTTGTGGTAGTTACTGGGGTTATTTCACTTTGGGAGACTTTTGTGGTCTTTTTCCCCGTGTTTTTCAACTGCACTTCTTTATCTGCCATTTTTCCACGCGACGTCGTAAAGCAACTCTATTAACGCACGTGGTTATGTCGTAAAATATATATTGTCGTAAAAAATACAACAATGGCAAATAATCAATATTTGCGAACAAATATTATAAAATTGTATCAAATTGTTACGAATAACAATAAAATAATAGAATATTGCTACGAATAGCAATAATTTATAAGACTGATTATACCAATGAATAGTCTAAAACGTGAACGAACGAATCCGTCACGGTAAACGGTCAGCTACTGTAGAAATACAACTGCACCCTACGAGTAGCAAAAACGCACTGAGGAATATTGATACGGTCTATGCACATCTCATTTGAGCACGGAAGTTGTATGACGTAATAGAATAACAGATTGTTTAACTTCCAGGGATAACGGTAATTTGATACTTCTTCTAATGCCTATCTGTAAAAACCGCTTTGTTTACATGGCTAAAATAGCTTTCTTATAAAGAAGTCGAAACATGTACGGTGGTCATCAGATCTACGTGGAGAAAAAAGTAGATCCGAACTTTACAAGAATGTACGGGATTGTATATTTATAAAATACGGGATTGTTTATTTATAGAATACAGAAATGTACGGGATTGTATATATAGAATACGGGAATATTTGACCTCGTATATGTTAAGAATACATGCAAGTACGGGCTTTGTACATATAATATACGGAGTCGTATACGTTTAGTATATGGTATTTTATTAAAGTCAGTATATGTCACATATTCATACAAATACGGACATAGTATACTACTGATATACGGACTGGTATACTCATAGAATACGGGATTTGTTTAGTTAGTATATGACTAGTATACATACATATACAGACTTAGTATACTAACTATATACAGGAAGTATAAGGAAATGTATTCTTCAAGAATACGGGATTTTTCAAGTCTGTATATGACTCGTTATATACTTGGAAATACGGACCTAGTATACTACAGATATAAAGGAAGTATACAGATTTTTTATGCCCCCCCCCCCCCCGGGCATATAGTAATTAAACCGTCTGTCCGTACGAGGTTAACCTAGAACGGCAAGTTGGATTTTTCTTAAGTTTCTACCTGTACCAATTGCTTCTAAGTTTACACACTTACTAACCAATACAAAGTACATGATCTGGGCAAGTTCATAACTCTGGCTTTCATATTTACCAAGTTATTGCCCTTTTCAGCACTTAGAAAATGAATAATGGTTAACCTAAAACGGCAAGTTGGAAATATCTTAAGTTCTATTTATACTAATGGCTTTATAATTTCCACACGTACTTATCAATACAAAGTACATGATATTGCCAAGTTATATAACTGTGTCATCCATATTTCCCAGTTATTTCCCTTTTTTCACTTTGAAATAGGGCCTTGTCTGGTTAACCTATTTCGGCAAGTTGGATTTAATCTTAAATTTCTCCTAATTGCTTAATTTCTTTAATGATATCTTTCATATTTAGTAGGTGGATACTTTTGATGGTCCTCTAATTTTTTGTGGAGTAAGCGGTCTCTAGGGTCAAGGTCAAGGTCACTGGTTTAAAAAATAAATATAAACATTTTGCTCATACAGCCTTTATTTTTTAGTTGATGTCTTAGTTTAATACAAACATGCCAAGGGAGGTCCTTCTTCTTAAGTTGTAGTAAGGGGTCATTTGGGTCAAGGTCAATGTTACCAATGTCAAGGTCACCAATGTTTAAAATAGATTTTTACAGGTGTATTGACCTTATTCTATAGACAGATGTTATTTATAATTGATAAAAACATAAACTTTGATGGAGTTAGTGGTCAGTTGGGTCAAGGTCACCAGTGCTAAAAATAGATTTTTACACATTTGCTCATACAACCTTTATTAAGTGAAAGATATATTTCATATTTGGTAGGAAGATAACTTGCATGGTATTCTTCCTTTGGAAGGGGTCAGTTGGGTCAAGGTCATCAGTGCTAAAAATAGATTTTTACACTTTTGCCCATACAACCTTTATTTATTGACAGATGTATTTCCTATTTGGTAGGAAGATAACTTACATGGTATTCTTCTTTTGGATAGAGTTAGGGGTCAGTTTGGTCAAGATCACCAGAGCTCAACATTGATTTTTACACTTTTGCCCATACAGCCTTTATTTAATGACAGATGTATTTCATATTTGGTAGGAAGATAACTTGCATGAAGTTGAATATTTTTCAACTTCACAAGTCAGAGCAATGACTTGGCAACTTATATTTTTCACAATTACGAAATGCCATGACTTTGTCAAGCTATATAATTTGTGTTTACAATTTTTTGGCAATTTTTCTGTCCATAAATCTGAGAATCTGAGCCGGGGGCATTTGTGTTTAACAAACACGTTCTTGTTTTTGTTTGTTTTGGGTTTGACGTCCCACCGACACAGTATAGGTCATTTAGAGACGTTCCAGCTTTACTGGTGGAGGAAGACCTCCGGTGCCCTTCCGTGCATTATTTCAGGCACGAACTGGCACCTGAGTAGAATCACGGACGTTCCCTTAGCTAACTGGATAGCTTCCTCACATGAAAGAATCCAAAGTCCCTGTCGGGATTCGAACCCAAAGCGGTGAGGGGCAAGTGGTTTGAAGTCAATGACACTCGGCCACGGACGTCCCCCCCCTTGTTTTGAAAAAGACACAAATACCGCCATTTATGTCCATCATTCTGACCTATGAATTGACAAATTAAATAGTCAGGACTAAAATACTGTCTTTAAACGTCAGATAAAGAGCTAGTAAGGCGATAGAAGCAAAAAAATCAACACAATAATAATGAACAGTGGTTTATTAAAGATTTGTTTAAAATGTTAACATATCAACAGTATATATAAATATATCAAAACAATATAAGTATATCTAAGCTACATTTATTGCATGTATCCGATATTGTAGAAATGTGAAAAAAAAACAATCATTTTGGATATTTGTGATCCAACTTACAAGAACACATGCCAGTTTTAAAGTTTTTAGCAAATAAAAGAAAAGGCATATATATTTGCATTTTGTAATGACGCATATTTTGGTAATTATACATCAAAATCAAAACTTGGCTACCGCAATGGAGTCCACTTGATTATTTTTGTATATATATTATTACATTAACAAAAAAAAATTCCAAATTCAGTACGAGTATATATTTGCTATTGTTTTGGAATAAACACTTTCTGATCATTTGATGCTCAAAAGAAACTGACATTTTAATAAAAGATGTCAGAGTTTTGGCTTTCAGCATATCACATAGTAATTATGCAAGACTCATTTAAAGTGTTAAATATATTTTTTCATGTATATTAATGTACTAATATATATCGATGGATACAGAAGTTGCCTTCAAAATAGTGGCCATGTACTAATACTCACAAATGATCTTTAAAAGAAATCACTCACCTGAAAATATTTGTAATGCAAATAGTATTGCATTTGGTCAAGTACATGCACTGTCTTTAACCTATTCTTGGCACACTAAATCGATAACAATTAACGACAAGATATTTATAATAGCAGAATATTAACCATTAAGAATTTTATTTTTTTTTTCGAAAAAAAAGTGCCTCGGAACAAAAAAGATGTTTCCTTGATGTTAAATTTATATTATAGAACATATTTCTGCATTCACAGAGCTAAACTTAATAAAGAATAAATTTGCAGAGCAATACTCATGAGCTAAAAGCTAAATCATTCTTTATTTTGAAGCGGGTAAACGACATCACAGAGGTGGTTAACCAAGATATAGCATGGCAGTTAAACTTAAAAGAAGACACATGTATTTTGAAAGAATCTTACTCATTTCTGTCAAGGAGATAACAATATCAAAAATAAAACAATATGGCAAAGTTCCAACCGCTTGTTGTTTTATTTTATTGCAAGAAATTTGATTCAGAGAGGAATTGAATCTAGAAAGAACTAAGTCGTAAATTTGACAGTGACGTATTGCTTCTCTGAGACGTAAGGGAAGAGGTATCAATATTCATTAGAGTCAAAATCGTAGGAATAAAGATCGTTTGGTAACATTAGCATATCACATTCTCATGAGATTCATTTCATGTTTATTGCAGAACAAATTTGACTGCTCCTATTGCCAAACTTATTTCGTTAGGAATATGGATATATTTCCATTATATGTAAAATAGGCTCATCAAATTAAATCCATTATGTACGTGTCAGCTCTGTCTATATATAAATAAGATACATAGTGTCGGATTCCTGGCACAATACGACATTGACTAAATGGAACCCGTCATAGCACAGCATAAAACGAATACTACTAGTACGACGAAATGAATTTTATCGTGTCGTTATGATCCACTTAAATTTCAACAACTGTGCAGATCTAAACACATATTCGTATATATGTATACGTAGCAATTGTTTGGTTATTCTAAAAGTTTCCAGTTCATAGCTGTTCATACCTTCGCAGCCATTTCACGCCTGTGTAAAACCTCGCTTGTTCTTATCTATTTAGAAAATTTCAACATTTTACACAGGTTAATTGCTAAGATTGTGACATCTTTATTCAAGGAAACTAGCGCTCATTGTTTCAGTCGCTCAAGAGGGGAAGTGCATCCATTGATAAGACCACATAAATACTGAATTTAATTATTACTACATGTATCAAAGGACATAACTTTTATCAGAGCACTGTTTACGATAAAGCAAAGTCATTATATATAGAAGACAATTTTTCTTTCATTTATCCAATATCTTATAATATAATTCTGGTTTTCACATTAACTCTATAATTGCAATAGAAATCTTGCCATGGATACGTAGTTATTTTCAGATATCGATACAAGAACGTATCTATAGTATATTCAATCAACATAAATCTCAGCTTTGACTGATAATGACATGACTGATAATGAAAGGTTTATTACAAGCTATAAATAGATCAGCAATATTCTAGCTTATAAAGTACAAAACAGAACAAATTGAGTTTGTAAAAATTAACAGTGATGACCAATACCTTAGCTGCATTTATTGTTATGTATATAAAGTGATGAATAAATATGTTTGTTTAATTTTAAGGCATGCTGTGTACTAAAATAATACTAGAATAATGCATATGCATTACAATACATCAGGTATATCTCCTTGTGGCTAGAGTGTATTTTTATATTGATAAAAAAGCAAATGTATGGCTTTATTGATGTGCACAAGAACACAAAATATGTTTAAAGTTTGCTTTAGATAAAATTATGTTTGTACGTTTTGCACAAACAAAGAAATTATATATATATATATCTTTTGGAAGTTCAACAAAATGTCATTATACCACGATTATAACTATTTGTATCTATATTTCACTGTTTCACTTTTTATTATGGTAAGTTAACGATATTACGACTTTAACTAATAAGTGAACAATATTTTTACAAATACTCAATCAAGTGAAAACCATTTTGCCCTTATCTATTGTAACTATGTCAGTAACAAAGCGTATGGGTATGCAGATCATATGACGATAGGTCAACATGCAGAAAAAAAATATCACAAACAACACATCTATATTTAAACAAACGCTGTCTGCGTTTTCTGAAATATTTCATGATTTAATTTTTCTTTTTACAAGTAATAATGTTCTCCAACAAATGGCGGAATGTAAATATAAATCTGACAATATACGAGTCAAACAGAAATATGTAATCAGTACAACATCTTATTTCATGTCAATTGTCAAAACGGCACCTTATAGGCTAGACAATGTCGAAAATTGATATGTATTCCAGTTAAATGCACTGTTTTGTTTTCCGAGTTATAAATATTATGATTACGGAAAAGTACTATAATTTATAGATTCTGTTTAACCATACCATTACCCATTTTTCAGTGTAATTGACTTTCATTGTTCATTATTTGCTATTACAGATGATAAGTTGTTAACATCTTACAAATACGTACGATTTTGTACTAGCTGTATAAGATGGTAATGTTATTCCGTTGCTAAACTATATTGGTAAATTAACTAAAGCAAAAATGAAATTAATTCAGGATTATCTGCCTCTTAGAAATGTATTTCAAATTTGACAGTGAACAAGTTATCCAAGTTTAAAGTGAATATCTTTGATTTCTGAGAAATTTACGTTAAAAGAATCTTACCTGGCCTTTAGAAATACAAACCAATTTAGAAATCTTTGATTTCTGAGAAATTTACGTTTATTAATGTAACAAAGAAATAAGGTTACAAAGGGGACATTACTAGAATCTTACCTGGCCTTTAGAAATACAGCCCAATATAAATATTTAACAAGTCTGTTTGAATTTGAAGTTTGAAGAAACAGATCTTTGGGA
Organism: Ruditapes philippinarum; assembly: GCF_026571515.1. Lineage (NCBI taxonomy): Eukaryota > Metazoa > Mollusca > Bivalvia > Venerida > Veneridae > Ruditapes > Ruditapes philippinarum. The sequence goes on from NW_026858618.1 coordinate 50,878, forward strand.
AATTGACGTAAGAAGAAATAGAATTGTGTAAAATGAGGGCATTCCTTTGCAAAAAATTAAAGTGAGAATGTTCTGCTCTTCTAAAATGGTGTAATATTATGATCAAGTTTGCAAGAATTAATTTAGATAGTTTTTGATTAAATGGACCTTAACACGAGGTAAACCAGGATAAAATTCTACGTTTTAAAAGGTGGATAACTATACATGTAATAATTTAAGGATTATTCGATCTCTAGAGATGGAATGATGTCATTTTATGGAAATAAACATGTATACAAAATTTAAAGTGTATAGCTTTTATAGTTTCTGAGAAAAAGAATCTTTACAACGCTGACGTCGACGCCAATGCCGACGATAAGGTCATGAAAAAAGCTCCACATTTTACACAAAAATAGAGTAAAATAAAATTAAGTATTTTCATAGAAACAACTTGTCATTATTATGAAAGAAACCTCCACCGTGATACGACGTTTATAATTTCAACCATTTTCAAACCAATTTCTAAAATTGCATGTTTCATCCATATCAATATATCAGCTTCTATGTAAATGGAATATATCAACTTTTGGTCTTTATTTTCATCTGTATCACTATCTGTCGTTTTAAATGCTAAAATGATATTCCATTGATATCTAATACATTGAACTAAACATATTTCAATAGAAAATGTCATTTCCTTCAACGACACCAAAAAACGAATCTACAAAACTTGCAATATCAATATAAACAGCAATTAAAAAAGTTATTTTCTTGTCCTAGACCAAATTATTTCGCGTAGAAATAGCCAGTTTCTCCATATAAACTCTGTCAACCTATCATTTTCTTGTGATATTGTGCTTTTATTATATCGGAAATCAACCAAAGAAAGTGAACTCGTGTTCGAAATGAAACAACATTCAACGGTTTACATACACTCATTGGTAACGAATAACATATTTGACAGGAAGTAAATATCGATATAAAATTTTGCAAAACAATAAATACACTCAACTTTTTGTCTTTGTACATCCTCTTTTCAAAATATAATTAAGACAATAATTGACGAAATTCATGTGCATTCCCACATTTTATCAAAACAGCCAAAGTTAAGTTTTAAAGGTCCTGGAACACGACAAAACTGACCATAATGCAGGCTTTGCATGATTGAGTCGTTTTTAGACGAAATATGTACATACCCCCTCTATCACTGCCTGAAGAAGACATTTACAAAGAAACATAATGTTTACATTACAATTTAAGATCGCAAAACACGGCAAATCTGACCATATTGCTGGCTAAGTTTGATGGAGCTGTTCTTGGACGGAATCTGCACTCCACTCCTTTTAGCACTGTCTTCAGTAGAAACTAACAAATAAACATAAATGTTTGGCCAAGAATGTTGAAACAGCCGTTGATTTGTTCATATTGCGATTTAGAAGACTTTATGTTCGTCCCGTATCCACCAATCTTACTACAAATCAAAATTGCTAAATCATACAAAAAGATATGTTTACCTTAATTACCTAAACTTTCGTCCATTTCACAACCATTTTCTAAGCTCTTAGAAAGGCTCTGACTAGTGGAAGTGTTAAACAGAATGTTTGCATTTGATTTGTTTAGCTTTTTGAACACTTACATGTATTTTTCAAATTTGTTCCCTTCAACAAATTATTTATTCATTTACAAAGGTACGTACAAATAAGAATTAATTCATGATAAGTGTACGGGTACAAGTACACGTAACGTTAAATTATAGAGAATCAGCAGAGAGATTACGTTTCTCGTGACTCATCATATTCTTGTAGGACAACAAAAGCGTCTTTAACTGACATTTATATCGATATTGCAAATTGATTAGTCTAAAAGGTGCCGTTCTGACAACAAATCTGGAAATAAAAACTTGTACAGATTAGATATGTTCCTGATGTATCACTAAAGGTTCAATTGACATAGAAGTATTAAAACACCAGATATTGAGAATACATCACAGGGAATTCGTAGCTTTAAATGTCTTTTGTAATTGTTCCATGTATCTTAAACTATACATTGAATACATAAAGATTTTTTCACAAAAATGGTATATCAACAAGGACAGGTCATAACTTTAATAAGTTGAAATTGCAGGTTGATATCAAGGTTACTTAAGATATGATGTCTGTATTCTGACTTTAAATGTTTTATTCATTAATTGACCATTCAATGTGACAGTTAGATATGAGATTTGAGGATGTTGTTGATATTCATTCCTCCTTTTCTATAAGATTCATATTTACATATGAGTAGATAATGACAAAATGATTAAAGATTCAATTGATTTATGTTGCTTTCAGCTTATTTATCATCATTTTGTGATGCGTAAAGATACTTTGATTGATTGCATATATATCTTCAAAAGAAAAGCTGTCGCCTAGAGACACTTTACTGATAAGATATATTCATGTTTATGTTTCATGTCCCCAATGAAGCTTCATCTATATTCAATGAATGGGATATAGATATGGTAATGAACTTAAGATCCTGAACATTATTACAGGGCATGTTTATAAATTAGTAAAGAATTGAAGATGCCTCGATATATAATATAATTGTCCTCTGAAATAAACACATACAAAATGTACTTTCAAAGGTCTTAAATTTTATATGTTACATAGTTCTTCAACCATATATGTGTTATCTAGTGTCATACTTTGCATATTTAATATTCTTAATACCATTTAACAATAAATAATGAAGCGAGTTCTGGCCCTTGGATGTCAATCAGTTAAAATATTTATCAAAAACGCAATCAGTGTGTTAAATATTCAAGCAATCAATGTGTAGAAACTTCAAAAATTCAAACAATTAGATGAGTGCAACTTAATATAATAATTATATACTACAGCAAATTTGTTTCAGACATGCTGTAGGTCTAGTTTAAGCTTTATGTTTTACATTTAACTTAAATGACAAAGGTGTCACTTCGTAGATATGGTGAAAAACTGAAGTTATAAGATAAACCAACCCTTATGCGAATGTTTGAAATTCACAAAAGTCCTTACGTCTAAGGACTTAGAACGGTAGCTTCCACTTACATTCATCATTAGGCGCCAATCAAACCTAGTCTGCCATATTTTCAATTTTGTCGTTGTTTGAATTTCTTTGTGGATTCTGTTTTCTCTCTTTGTTAGAACCGTTTTTGCATAAAATACCTATCAATTAAAATATAACTATAAAAAAGAACATGATTTAATGTTCTTAAATAACGCACAGAACGGCAAATTGCTGTAGGATAGGATATGTCTCAAATTATTGTTTATGTGATATTATTTGTCACAAAATAATAATTAGAATTATGAAAATGGCTTACTTTTCTGAAAAATGAAGGTTATGAACTATTTACCACTGACCCATTTATTCTCCAATAAGGAAAAAAGTCATTTTACTATTTTTTTGTTTGCTTTCAACTTATAATCAATAGCAATAATTATTTATGAATTTAGCGTATATCTTCATTTTTCCTTATTTCAGAGGGGATGGTTTGCTGAGCTACAACATTTGAAGGGAATGATAACCTACACTTACGAAGCGTTCTGCTTTTAATAAATAAGATTGAACGAAAACTGGTTAGGATGGTGCTCATGTAGTTGTATGTAATCCTATAAAATATCAATTAAATTAGAAGTTTTTGTTTGTGATTTTTATATGAAGATCCATACATTGCTTGTAATCAACAGTAGGACACTGACACTTTGTTTGCATCTTATATAATGATATATTTTTTGTCTATGATTTCTTGCTGAATTAAGCATGATTATTCCTCAAACGGTTCAGATATATATTTCTTCACGAAATTTTACCGTTAAGATATTCTCGTTATCTTCAATATCCGTAACATTTATTGCTGTTATGAAGAGGCAATTCCGTTGAAGTCAGCACTAGCTATTGTATGACTATTGTTAGTGTGATTGCAGTTTTGTTGTTAGGTTTCATCGAAAAAATAACAGCCTCCTCAAATACATAATGAAAAGAGGTTTGTTTTGCAATTTTCTAGTTTCAGAATTATGTTCGTTCAGCTCCGTTGAGTGTAGAGAGGAACATGGTTTTAATTTGATGAGCAAAATGTAACATATAAAGGAAATATATCCTTATTCCTAACGAAATAAGTTTGGCAATAGGAGCAGTCAAATTTGTTCTGCAATAAACATGAAATGAATCTCATGGGAATGTGATATGCTTTTGTTTCCAAACGATCTTTATTCCTTCGATTTTGACTCTAATGAATATTGATAACTCTTCCCTTACGTCTCAGAGAAGCAAAACGTCACTGTCAAATTTACGACTTAGTTCTTTCTAGATTCAATTCCTCTCTGAATAAAATTTATTGCAATAAAGTAAAACAACAAGCGGTTGGAACTTTGCCATATTGTTATATTTTTTATATTTCTATCTCCTTGACAGAAATAAGTTAGATTCTTTCAAAATACACGTGTCGTCTTTTATGTTTAACTGCCATGCTATATCTTCGTAAACCACCTCTGTGATGCCGTTTTCCCGCTTCGAAATAAAGAATGATTTAGCTTTTAGCTCATGAGTATTGCCCTAAAAATTTATTCTGTATGAAGTTAGCTATATGGATGCAGAAAAATATGTTCTATAATATAAATTTAATATCAAGGAAACATCTTTTTGTTCCGAGGCACTTTTTTTTGAAAAAAAAAATCTTAATGATCAATATTTTGCTGTTATAAATATCTTGTCGTTAATTGTTATCGAGAATAGGTTAAACACAGTGCATGTTCTTGACCAAATGCAATAATATTTGCAATATGAATCGTTACATGAATTCCTTGCAATCTCAATCTAGCTAAAATTCGATAAATTGTGTCTTTTAGGTTAGTTTCGGATGACAATAATATCAAATGTAACTGTTTGGAAATTCATTTATGTAAGTAAACAGAAAGAGATTGATTGTAAGTTAACAGAGTGTAAGTTACTGTTCCGCCACTGTTCCGGGGATGGTTATAAAACTTGTCTTTTACACATTGGACCAATCCTGTTTTAACTACATTATCTCATAACTGTATTTATGTTGAATAGTTTCTTCTCAACCAACATAGACTATTCCGAGTAAAGTTATATATCACATATTTACAGCTGTTAAAAAGATGTGTTTTTTTTAAATAGGAAAGTTCTAAAACATGTATGTCTTTGATAGAAATTTGTATTTTACTTATACCATAATTGCAAATAAAAACACATTGTCAAGAATATCTTTACCATTTTGAGAACATTTATACATGAATCTTGAGTGTAATATCCGTTGTTCAAGATATAACACGTCTTTGTATTATGAGGATAGCTGTGTTATGCCATGTCAAATTATTTATGATAAAACATACCTTTTTTCAGCTTTTACCGTCGTATTAAATTGTCCATTGTGATAAATGTGATATTGTTGGATGCTAACATAATTTTCCGCGGAATGATTTCCTAAGAGACATCACTGTTTTTGTATATCACACTTGATTAATTCATATTGATATCTTTATCGGTAATTTCGCATTATTGTCCAAACAAATTGTTATAAAATATCGGAAGATATACATATCTATCTTGATGATAAAACTGTTTGAATAACATGTCAGCCCCTAATATCGATAAAAGAGAAAACAAATCCTATTTCCGGATTTAAATTGATGTATAGATTGCAATGAATATTTCACTGTCAATCATTTCCTCCTTGAGTGCCATGATCTTGCATAGGCTCGTGATAGAGAGTGATAGATATTACCGAGTAAACTTACTTTCAGAACTTCTTGAATCAGTTCCTTTCAAACCATTTATCGACCACTTAAAGGAAATGAACCTGTATTATAAGGTTATCTAACTTATTTTATAACATTGTAGTGTTCGGCGCGTTATGGCCAGGTATGTTTCAATATGCCGTAAAAACAAACAATGATATGCTGCAATGAAAATGTGACCTTTTGTGAGCAGAACAACAAAAACGATAATCCACCAGAGACAGATTGTTATTCAAACGACGTCTTGTTAATAATTTAGTTGAAATGATAAATATTTTTCTCAATTTATCCCAAACAATTTGTGTACTTTATCAATATACACAAGTATCATTAAAGGCAGATACTGAACTGAAGATACAATAATGACTAATTGGTATAGAGTACATGACCTTTTCGAACAAAATCAATTACATGTATGCTACAAGTTAGAATATGAAGCGATATTTTGAGCTGTTTCCGTAAGAACTATCCCATGTGCTCATAGATTAAGTAAATGATTCCTTTTATTTGATTTAGATGAATATAAATGCAGCACCATTTCTGAATCCTGAAAATAATGGTATTTTCTACAGCAATAAATCAATGGCAAAATAAAGACCCCGAAATTATTCTTTTTTAATACGCATATATTCCCGGTGTCTTTAAAAACAAAACCCGAAAGAGATAAAGTTGCCAAATGTTTGTGATTGAGGTCTTAAAACGACTTGATTTTCAAAAAAATTATTCGACTCTTAAGTTATAAATCATGCTCTAAGAAAGTAAATGTTGTTTCTGTTAAACTAAACTTTGTAAAATTAATTAAAGTTATTAGAAATGTCTCAAGGTAGATATTTTAACGACAAGTGACAATCTAATGCCTTTTAAAACTAAAGCGTTAACCTCTAAATGGTAAAAAAAACCAATTGATAACACTTTATTTTATTGGCATATTAATAGATGTACGCATTATATTGTTTACATTGTACTTTCCTCGCCGATTTCTGCAAATATTTATCAGAATAATAACATGGATCGTAGGACTTTCTTTTAATTCGTACATAAAATAAAATACTTTTTATTTGTAGTGTTACAGCAACAAGTCAATAAAGATAAGGATGATAATTATCAACTTAAATTGTAATGTACGATTAAAAGATATCTTTAATCGCAAATTTCATATTTCAAATGTGATTTCTATTTAAGCATTGTGTTCAATTGTTTTTGCGAACGCATGTTCAACAAATAAAGCTTGCTTAATATTAGAATGCTTGTTTACTGTTGATATATCTATGTCAGGAGGTAATGTCTCATTTTCCCATCAATGCTTGTGCTTTCTCATAACGTTCAAATAAGGCAGGCATACAGAAAACGCCACATACGTGTTCTATGAGCAAATGGATAAAACCTCAATTAATATAGGATTTACTAAAAACAAATTCAGCTGACAAGAATAAATGAAAGAAGCAAGATGCGATCTAGCCATTTACAGAATATATTTATGAACGCCTTTGAGTATTCTCAGTTTTCTCCAATTTTCAATTCAGGAAAGGAACAGCCGATTGGAATTAAGGTGTTTAAATAGCAGTTTAACGTATTCACAAGTTTTATTTTGTTAAATATAAATTGGTCAAATCCCTCAAGAATATCATAAAAATACTTACAAAGACAATTTAAGAATCTTTCATTTGAATTAAGCTTCAATTCCGATGGTCAAAAACAGCCAAGTGGTGATATAAAATAATTTACACATCAGTCTAAACATTATTCGTTTTAAAGAAAAACAGATAGTGTTCATTGGCAAATGGAACTATCAATAATGCATTATAGATAAACAGCGGAAGGTTGAATCACAAAGTTATTGGTTATTCGGCTACAATTTGAACATTTAGATGTACTGTTGAGTGACGCGATTAACTTTACGAGTCGTCAATATAAACAAAAGTATATTAAAACATTCACAATTTCTGGAACAATTTAAGATTTCTTGCTTTCTTGCAAAACATTTTTATTGTCATTTTCTTCATATGGAAAGACAATGTTCTCTTATCTCCGTATACAAATAACGGACTGTGCAACTGTTTGTAGTTATCTTAGAACAAGTTTAAAATTAAATCAACACGTGCCATCCATAAATAGAAAAGGTAAATCTAAAGGGGAACTGTTTCACATGGAACAAAACGCACTGGTGTTGCATTGGATTGTAATAAAACATCTGAATTTACAATCTATTCGTTTGTTTACTTTTAGAAACTGAGAAATAATTTTGATTTGAAGAAATTTAAATGTATATAATAGAATTTTGTATTTTTTCTTTTGAAATGATTTGGATAGTGCTGTGCGGCTTCAAAAAACACCCGCCCCTATGTAGTTAAGCGATGTCACAAAAGTGTGTGTTAGATTTGGTAACGGGTCTGGTGCTTTTATTGACTTACATACATGTATACTATATGTTTATGCTACTATTTGATTTTTTAATGTTGGACATTTGCTAATTAAAAGTTTAGATATTGTTTACTTGGGATAAAATTGATACTGTCCAAGGCATTAGGATGAACCATTATGTAATTGTCAACTCTGTCTATATATAAATAAGATACATGGTGTCGGATTTGTCTATATATATACATAGCAATTGTTTGGTTATTCTAAAAGTTTGCAGTTCACAGCTGTTCATTCCTTCGCAGCGTAAAACCTCGCTTGCTCTTATCTATTTAGAAAATTTCAACATTTTACACAGGTTAATTGCTAAGATTGTGACATTTTTATTCAAGGAAAACTAGTTCTCATTGTTTCAGTCGCTCAAAAGGGGAAGTGCATCCATTGATAAGACCTCATAAATACTAAATTTAATTATTACAACATGTATCACAGGACATAACTTTTATTAGAACACTGTTTACGATAAAGCAAGGTCATTACATATAGAAGACATTTTTTCATTCATTTATCACACAACTTATTATTGGCGTCCGCGCCGAAGCGCGGCGCCCTTATGGAATGAAATCAGATTTTGTGACTGGGCGACAGCAACTTCTCGAGCCTTTTAGTCGGCCATAATAAAAGCCGATCATTCCGATCGGTGATTAAAAAAAATGTCTCGATATGCACAATGAATAGCGAACTGGAGAATTTCGCACTGCATGAAATAACCTTTTCAGTCTCTTCGTTTTTTTATTTATCATTTTGTAGTACACAGTGGGTTATTATGGTATGTTAAAATAGAATGATGAGTTGATGACCTAAATATTCCGAAAATCTATTTATAGAGGGATGTAATTCCCGGTCTCTCCCGGTCTACTTTGACCGGGATTTACTAGTGAATCACACGTTTATTGTCCGGTCTCTCCCGGTTTTGGAGTAGATGTTTGATATCGTTACAAAACAGAACAAATATTTTACAGATAAATAAGCTTTTTTTTCCAAAATGAATGTTTGTCACTTAGTTTGGTTACAATAATTAATAAATACAGATAGCATGTTTCATTTTATTATCTATATGAGATAAAAACAATAAATATGTGCAATAATTGTGAAAAAGGTACATTTTATGGTATTAATATGACATTATCAACTTTGAAACATTTTATTTAATTTGTTATTCGTGTTTAGTAAAGATGCCGAGGAATTATTCAAAGTTACAAATTAGATTTTATGAATTATTCAATTGATTGATAATTTAAAAAATGATAAAGTAAAATACAAATGTACATTGTTTAAGAATAAACAATATTATATATTGAAAGGTTAAGCATAATTTATTGACATTTTCCAGTTAAGTTTTGACTTATAATCGTCGGTCAATATGACAATTGAGTTCTAAAAATTCATTTTACAATTTTGATAAAAAAAAGAGCAATAAACGTAAAAACTCAGTATTAAAATACCACATAAAACACAAAAAAGAGAGGAAAACAATATTCATAAAATCTGTATTTTTTATATTAAAATAGATATTACAATTATTTTATAATAAACAATTATGCTCAACATGATCAACATGGTAATAAAACCAGTGTCATATTTTTACTAAGTGTGAACAGATACCTTAAGAGAGGGTTTTCGCTAATAGCGATAACATAATAAAAGACAATTCCACAAGTGTGGTGTTGATCATGCGTTACACATATGGATTATAAATGATGGTATACATGTATATCCGTTGCTATTAATAATCACGATCATAAAGAAATAGCAAGTAATATTCTAATCTCTAGCATGCCAATCAAAGTTCATAATGAACAATGTCTTTCGTCCGTTCATTCTGGTAAAAACAAATTAACCATTGAAAAGTTTATAAGAATATCTTGTCATCATATGTCTACTAGTTCATCTTCACTTTCTGCATTTCTTGCTTGGACGCCCTTTGATGCTTTGCATCAATGCTTTTCTTGTATTGTTCTGGTTTTCACATTAACTCTGTAATTGTAACAGAAATCTTGCCATGGATACGTAGTTATTTTCAGATATCGATACAAGAAGGTATCTATAGTATATTCAATCAACATAAATCTCAGCATTGACCGTCTATGACACGACTGATAATGAAAGGTTTATTACAAGCTATAAATAGATCAGCAACATTCTAGCTAATAAAGTACAAAACAGAACAGATTGAGTTTGTAAAAAATAACAGTGATGACCAATACCTTAGCTGCATTTAATGTTATGTATATAAAGTGATGAATTAATATGTTTGTTTTATTTTAAGGCATGCTGTGTACTAGAATAATACTAGAATTATTCAGATGCATTATAATACATCAGGTATATCTCCTTGTGGCTAGAGTGTAATTTTATATTAAAAAAAGCAAATTTTAAGCTTTATTGATGTGCACAAAAACACAAAATATGTTTAAAGTTTGCTTTATATAAAATTATTTTGTACTTTTTGCACAAACAAAGAAATAATATATATATATATCTTTTGGAAGTTCAACAAAATGTCATTATATCACGATTATAACTATTTGTATCTATATTTCAGTGTTTCACCTTTTATTATGGTAAGTTAACGATATTACGAATTTAACTAATAAGTGAACAATATTTTTACAAATACTCAATCAAGTGAAAACCATTTTGCTATTATCTATTGTAATTATGTCAGTAACAAAGCTTATGGGTATGCAGATCATATAACAATAGGTCAACATGCAAAAAATATCATAAACAACACATCTATATTTAAACAAACGCTGTCTCCATTTTCTGAAATATTTCATGATTTAATTTTTCTTTTTGTAAAGTATTTATTAGAAGTAATAATGTTCATGGAATTCAAGTATCCAACGAATGGCTGAATGTAAATATTACTCTGGCAATATACGAGTCAAACAGAGATATATAATCAGTACAACATCTTATGTTCCTGTCAATTGTCAAACCGGCACCTTATAGGCTAGACAATGCCGACAATTGAAATGTATTCCAGTTAAATGCATTGTTTTGTTTTCCAAGTTATAAATATTGTGATTTATGAAAAGTACTATAATTTATAGATTCTATTTAACCATTCCATTACCCATTTTACAGTGTAATTGACTTTCATTGTTCATTATTTGCTATTACAGATGATAAGTTATTAACATCTGACAAATATGTATGATTTTGTACGAGCTGTATACGATGGTGATGTTATTCCGTGGTAAACAAAATGACCTATATAATTTACCGATCACGTGTATTAACGACTTTCATACTAACTTGAAATTTAATGTTGCCAGTGCTAATATAAAAGAAACACACTTATCGTTTCACTTGTTGTTCTCATTCTAGCATAACAAAGATTTTACCATCAAATATTAAATAATATTGAACGTCCCATCGTATTCACCTTTTTTTTTGAAGATAAAAGCGATTATTTCATGTAAAAACCAGACCTCCCACGGACAGTGCAACACAGAAAAGGGAACATGATTCTGCAAATGTGTGTTGCAGTCTTTTTTTCCCTTGATTGCCAACAAATGTTTTAATTTGAAGTGAATTTTTTGAATAATTTTTTTAGAAAAAGGCAAATATTCTTAATTGAATTAATTAACAAAAGCCAACAATGAAATAAGTTCAGGATTATCTGCCTCTTAGAAATGCATTTCGAATTTGACAGTGAACAAGTTATCCAAGTTTAAAGTGAATATTCTGAGAAATTTACGTTAAAAAAGGGAACAAAGAAATTCCGTTACAAAGGGAACATTACTAGAATCTTACCTTGCGTTTAAAATACAAACCAATGTAAAACTCTAACAAGTCTGTTTGAATTTGAAGTTTAAAGAGAAAGGTTTTGAGAAATTGACCTTAGAAGAAATAGAATTAGGTTCAACGAGAGCATTCCTTTGCAGAAATTAAATTGAGGATGTTCTGCTCTTCTAAAATGGTGTAATATTATGATCAAGTTTGCAAGAGTTAATTAAGATAGTTTCTGATTAAATGGACCTAAACACAAGGTAAACCAGGGCTAAAATTCTACGTTTTAAAAGGGGGATAACTATACATGTAATAATTTTAGGATTATTCGATCTCTAGAGATGGAAGGATGTCATTTTATGGAAATAAACATGTGTACCAAATTTAAAGTGTATAGCTTTTATATTTTCTGAGAAAAAGTACCTTTACAACGCTGACGTCGACGCCAATGCCGACGATAGGGTCATGAAAACAGTTGCACATTTTACACGAAAATTAGTAAAGTAAAATACAATTAAATATTTTCATAGAAACAACTAGTCATTATTATGAAAGAAACCTCCATCGTGAAGCGACGTATATAATTTCAACCATTTTCAAACCAATTTCTTAAATTGCATGTTTCATCCATATCAATATATATCAGCTTCTTTGTAAATGGAATATATCAACTTTTGGTCTTAATTTTCATCTGTATCAATATCTGTCGTTTTAAAAGCTAAAATGATACATTGTTATCTTGTACATTGAACTAAACATATTCAATAGAAAATTGAATTTCATTTCCTTTATCGTCGCCAAAGACGACGCTTTTGAGTCTACAAAAATTGCAATGTCAATATAAACAGCAGTTAAAAACGTTATTTTCTTGTCCTAGACCAAATTATTTCGCATAGAAATAGCCAGTTTCTCACTTATAAACTCTGTCAACCTATCATTTCCTTGTGATATTGTACTTTTATTATATCGGAAATCAATCAAAGAAAGTGCACTCTTGTTCGAAACGAAACAACATTCAACGATATACATACACTCATTGGTTTGACAGGAAGTAAATATCGATATAAATTTGCAAAACAATAAAAACACTCATTTTTTTGTCTTTGTATATCCTCCTTTCGACAATAGTTGACGAAATCATTTGTATTTCCACATTTTATCAAAACAGCCAAAGTTAAGTTTTAAAGGTCCTGGAACACGACAAAACTGACTATAATGCAGGCTTTGCGTGATTGAGCCGTTCTTAGACGAAATCTGTAAATATTCCCTCTTTCAATGTCTGAAGTAGAAATTTGCAAAGAAACATAATGTTTACAGTGCATTTAAAGATCGCAAAACACGGCAAATCTGACCATATTGCTGGCTAAGTTTAATGGAGCTGTTCTTGGACGGAATCTGTACCCCTTTTAGCACTGTCTTAAGAAGAAACTAACAAATAAACATAAATGTTTAGCCAAGAATGTTGAAACAGCCGTTGATTTGTTCATATTGCGATTTAGAAGACTTTATGATCCTCCCGTATCCACCAATCTTACCACAAATCAAAATTGCCAATCATACAAAAAGATATGTTTACCTTAAGTTCTTAAACTTTCGTCCATTTCACAACCATTTTCAAAGCTCTTAGAAAGGCTCTGACTAGTGGAAGTGTTAGAAAAATTGTTTGCGTTTGATTTGTTTAGCTTTTTGAACACTAACTAGTATTTTTCAAATTAGTTCCCTTCAACAAATTATTTATTCATTTACAAATGTACGTACAAATAAGAATTATTTTTCTGATAAGTGTGGGGGTACAAGTACACGTAACGTTGAATTATAGAGAATCAGCAGAGAGAAAGTACGTTTCTCATGACGCATCATATTCTTGTAGGGCAACAAAAGCGTCTTTAACTGACATTTATATTGATATTGCAAATTGCCTAGTCTAAAAGGCGCCGTTTTGACAACAAATCTGGAAATAAAAACTTGTACAGATTAGATATATTCCTGATGTATCACTAAATGTTCTATTAACATAGAAGTATTAAAACACCAGATAATGAGAATAAATCACAGGATATTCATAGCTTTAAATGTTTTGAAATTGTACCATGGCATAAATGTGTGTGCTATTTACAATATGATATGAAAAGCAAGATCAACAAAGAAGGGCGGCGTTCAATGAAACTGTACGAAACTGTGTCCTAAACATAAAGATATTTAATAAGTTAAAATTACAAGTTGATGATTCATGGTTAATAAAATATGATGTCTGTATTCCGGCTTTAAATCTTATATTAAATTATTGATCATTCAATGTGACAGATAGATATGAAACTTTGATCATTTTGTTGATATTTATTCCTCAGTTTCTATAAGATTCAAATTTACATATGAATAGATAATGACAAAACGATTAAAGTTTCAATTGATTTATGTTGCTTTAAGCTTAATTATCATCATTTTGTGATGCGTAAAGATATTTTGATTGATAGCATATATATCTTTAAAAGAAAAGCTGTCGTCTAGAGATTGTTAACTGAAAAGATATATTCATGTTGTCCCCAATGAAGCTACATCTATATTCAACAAATCAGATATAGATATAGTAATGAACCGAACTAAGGATACTGAACACTATTACAAGGCATGTTTATAAATTAGTGAAGAAGATGCGTCGACATATAATGGAATTGTCTTCTGAAAAAAAAACACATACAAAATGTACTTCAGAGGTCTTAATTTTTATATTTGACTTAGTTCTTCAACCATATATGTTTTATTTAGTGTCATAATTTGCATACATAATATTCGTAATACCATCTTGCAATAAATAATGAAGCGGATTCTGACCCTTAAATGTCAATCAGTTAACATTGTATTTATCAAAAAGGCAATCAATGTGTTAAATATATAAGCAGTCAATGCGTAGAAACTTTAAAAAAGATAAATACAGAATCCCTAAAGAAAGCCCAACACGGCAAAATTGAAAATGTTGCAGGCTCGGTTTGATTGAGCCTGTTCATGGACGGTACTGGAAAGTGCAAGTTACCGTCCACGCCCCCAACAATTAGTTGAGTGCAACTTATTGAATATAATAATTATATACTATAGGAAATTGTTTCAGACATGCTTTAGGTTTAGTTTAAGCTTTTTGTTTTACATTTAACTTAGAAATAAATGACAAAGGTATCACTTCGTAGATATGGTGAAACACTGAAATTATAGGATTAACCAAACTTTATGCGAATGTTTAAAATTCACAAAAGTCCTTACTACTAAGGACTTAGAACGTTTGCATGCAAGTTCCACAAGCGTTCATCAATAGGTGTTAATCAAACCTAGTCTGCCATATTTTCAATTCTGCCGTTGTTTGGCTTTCTTCGTGGATTCTGTTTTCTCTCTGTGTTAGAACCGTTTTTGCATAAAATATCTATCAATTAAAATAACTATTAAAAAGATCATGATTAAGTGTTCTTGAAGAACGCATAGAACGGCAAAATGCTGAAGAATATGTCTCAAATTATTGTTTAGGTGATTTATCATTTGTCACAAAATAATTATAAGATGTATAAAAATGTCGTTTGCTTACGTTTCTGAGAAATGAGATTTATGCATTATTTTCCACTGAACCATTTATTCTCCAATAAGGAAAAAAGTCATTTTACTATTTTTTGTCTGCTTTGTAACACCGCAAAACGCCCGTTCCGCAAAACGTACGCGTGTGGACGTTTTGCGGCGCATATCGTATACATGTGGACGTTTTGCGGTGAATATCGCACTTGGTACGTTTTGCGGCGAGAGTGTGTCTTTGCGTCGCATATCGTCCATATTTTCTGTATTATCAACGTTACTTTTATTGGTTCTGTCACTTTCATATTGTTTCAGGTAAAGATATGACGAAATAAACATTAAAGTGCAATATTTTTGTGATCCTATATAATTCTGACTTTTTTTTATTTTAAAAAAAAGAAATATGCTTAAACCGAGGATGTTTTTCGAATAGATCTTTTTATAGAATGGAACCAAGCAGCAGCAGCAGCAGAGATAAAAAACGATGATAGAGCTTTTGTCGGGGGGGGGGGGGGGTGCTTTTAGCCGCCTAGTAATATTTGAGAGAGAGATCGAGTGAGAGAGAGCTTTTGTCGAGGGAGGGATATTTTAGCCGCCTTGTCATATCTGAGTGAGAGAGCTATTGTTGTGATCGGGGAGGGGTTTTAGCCGCCTAGTCACATTTGAGCAAGAGTGCAAATCGTTTTGTTTGAATGCCATAATGTAATTTTATAATTGAACAATGTAATTTTATAATTGAACAAAGCAAAATGGTCATGGTCGCCTTATATCGCCCACCTGCCTATAAAGGCTCCACATGACAAGGGTAGATAACATTGAATATTACAAATAAAAAGCATGAAAATGTATGTACTTGGTCAGAACTGGGTAACTGATATCAGTACTCAATTCTACGTCTGAAATGGTCATCAATATCCAAATATCTGTATATGTCAAAGATGTGGCAATTTAAGCAAAATTCAATAGTCACATTGAGGTCAAGGTCATTTCAAGGTCAATATTATAGTTGAACTATTCAAGATGTCCGTCCTGTCATAAATGTATGAATGACATCTGATCATTGATAACAAAGAAATGGCAGTTTTATCACGATTCATTAATTTGACTTTAAAATATGTCTTTCCTTTTTATTATTAAAAGGCAAATAACCTTTGACATATTCAGTCGTATTAGCTCATAAATGAACTTGATCGAGACCTTATTGTTATACATATTCTGTTTAAAAAATTTAAGAATGGAGAAAAAACGAAAGCACTAACAAGGTGAAATATAGTGCATATTTTTGTTGCTGTTGTTTTTTTTTGTGTTAGATTTAGCCTATAATTTAACTTTGTTGAGTTTTAAAATTGTCAAGATTGAAGAAGAAATGAAAGCGTTGGAGTGGTAACAATTTGAAATATAACAGATATGATAATTCAAGGGCAGATAACTCTGGACATATTGCTTAGGGTATGTGGATGCTAGAGTGGTAACAAGCTAAATTTGGACGGACAGAAAGACATGCGCATACTCAGGTGAGCTAAAATTAACACACAATAATAACTGATAATAACTGGTCAAAATTAACAAAATTATATAAACTTTAAAATATGGACGTTATGCGGCTGGACCATGCCTTTTTGCCGCAAAATGTACGTCAGAAAAAAGTGGACGAAATGCGCCGCAAAACGTCCATATATGTACGTTTTGCGGTACGGACGTTTTGAGGTGTGACACTGCTTCCAACTTATAATCAATATAAGCAATATATGAAGTTAACGTATTTCTTAATTTTTCATCTTTTCAGAGGGGAAGGTTAGCTGAGCTACAAGATTTTATGGAAATGAAAACATACACTTACGAAACTTTCTGCTTTTAACACATAAGACAAAATGAAAACTGGTGATGATGGTGCTGTTGAATCTCCTGACATGTAGTTGTATGTAACCCACTAAAATATCAATTTGATTAGAAGTTTTTTTTGTTTGTAGTTTTTATATGAAGATCCACACATTGGTTCTAATTTACAGTAGAACACTGACACTTGGATTGTGTCTATCTTATAAAATAATATATTTTTTGCCTATGATTTCTTCCTGAATTAAGCATGATTATTCCTAAAACGGTTCAGTTAAAGATCTATATTTCTTCACGAAATTTTATCCTTAATATATTCTCGTTATCTTCACTATGCGTAACATTTATCGTTGTTATGAAGAGGTAATTCCGTTGAAGCCAGCACTTATTATTGTATGACTATTGTTGGTGTGATTGAAATTTTGTTGTTGGGTCTCATCGTAAAAATACGCCTAAAATACATATTGAAAAGAGGGTTTTTTTGTTGTTTTTTTTTTGCAATGTTCTAATTTTAGAATTATGTTTATTCATCTCCGTTGAGTGTAGAAATGGACATGGTTTTAATTTGATGAGCCAAATATTACATATAATGGAAATATACCCATATTCCTAACGAAATACTTTTGGCAATAGGAGCAGTCAAATTTGTTCTGCAACCAACATGAAATGAATCTCATGAGAATGTGATATGCTAATGGTACCAAACGATCTTTATTCCTACGATTTTGACTCTAATGAATATTGATAACTCTTCCCTTACGTCTCGGAGAAGCAATACGTCACTGTCAAATTTACGACTTAGTTCTTTTTAGATTCAATTCCTCTCTGAATCAAATTTCTTGCAATAAAATAAAACAACTAGCGGTTGGAACTTTGCCATATTTTTATATTTTTGATATTTTTAACTACTTAACAGAAATGAGTTAGATTCTTTCAAAATACCCCTGTCGTATTTTAGGTTTAACTGCCATGCTATATCTTGCTTAACCACATCTGTGATGCCGTTGTCCCGCTTCGGAATAAAGAATGATTAAGTTTACAGCTCATAATTATCATTCTACAAGTTTATTCTCTATGAAATTTAGCTCTATAAGTGTAGAAAAAAAGTTCATTAATATAAATTTTATATCAAGGAAACATCTTTATTGTTGCGGGGCATTTTTGTTACACATTTCTTTATGGTTTTTATTATATTTTATAAATATCTTATCGTTAATTGTGATCGATTAATGTGCAAAGAATAGATGAAACATGGTGCATGTACTTGACAAAATGCAATAATATTTCAAATATGAATCATTACATATATTCCTTGATTTTTATCAAATTTCATTCCAACTTAACTACAGTTCGACAAATTGAGCCTTTTTAGGTTAGTTCCGGAAGTTATTAATATTTAAAAGACAAAACGAAAACTGGTGATGATGGTGCTGTTGGATCTCCTGACATGTAGTTGTATGTAACCCACTAAAATATCAATTAAATTAGAAGTTTTTTTTGTTTGTAATTTTTATATGAAGATCCACACATTGGTTCTAATTTACAGTAGAACACTGACACTTGGATTGTGTCTATCTTATAAAATAATATATTTTTTGCCTATGATTTCTTCCTGAATTAAGCATGATTATTCCTAAAACGGTTCAGTTAAAGATCTATATTTCTTCACGAAATTTTATCCTTAATATATTCTCGTTATCTTCACTATCCGTAACATTTATCGTTGTTATGAAGAGGTATGTCTGTTGAAGCCAGCACTTATTATTGTTTGACTATTGTTGGTGTGATTGAAGTTTTGTTGTTAGGTCTCATCGTAAAAATACGCCACGAATACGAAAAGAGTGTTTTTGTTTGCAATGTTCTAATTTTAGAATTATGTTCATTCAGCTCCGTTGAGTGTAGAGACGAATATGGTTTTAATTTGATTAGCAAAATATTACATATAATGGAAATATATCCATATTCCTAACGAAATAAGTTTGGCAATAGGAACAGCCAAATTTGTTCTGCAATAAAAATGAAATGAATCTCATGAGAATGTGATATGCTAATGTTACCAAACGATCTTTATTCCTACAATTTTGACTCTAATGAATATTGATACCTCTTCCCTTACGTCTCAGAGAAGCAATACGTCACTGTCAAATTTACGACTTAGTTCTTTTTAGATTCAATTCCTCTCTGAATCAAATTTCTTGCAATAAAATAAAACAACTAGCGGTTGGAACTTTGCCATATTTTTATATTTTTGATATTTTTAACTACTTAACAGAAATGAGTTAGATTCTTTCAAAATACCCCTGTCGTATTTTAGGTTTAACTGCCATGCTATATCTTGCTTAACCACATCTGTGATGCCGTTGTCCCGCTTCGGAATAAAGAATGATTAAGTTTACAGCTCATAATTATCATTCTACAAGTTTATTCTCTATGAAATTTAGCTCTATAAGTGTAGAAAAAAAGTTCATTAATATAAATTTTATATCAAGGAAACATCTTTATTGTTGCGGGCATTTTTGTTACACATTTCTTTATGGTTTTTATTATATTTTATAAATATCTTATCGTTAATTGTGATCGATTAATGTGCAAAGAATAGATGAAACATGGTGCATGTACTTGACAAAATGCAATAATATTTCAAATATGAATCATTACATATATTCCTTGATTTTTATCAAATTTCATTCCAACTTAACTACAGTTCGACAAATTGAGCCTTTTTAGGTTAGTTCCGGAAGTTATTAATATTTAAAAGACAAACGAAAACTGGTGATGATGGTGCTGTTGGATCTCCTGACATGTAGTTGTATGTAACCCACTAAAATATCAATTAAATTAGAAGTTTTTTTTGTTTGTAATTTTTATATGAAGATCCACACATTGGTTCTAATTTACAGTAGAACACTGACACTTGGATTGTGTCTATCTTATAAAATAATATATTTTTTGCCTATGATTTCTTCCTGAATTAAGCATGATTATTCCTAAAACGGTTCAGTTAAAGATCTATATTTCTTCACGAAATTTTATCCTTAATATATTCTCGTTATCTTCACTATGCGTAACATTTATCGTTGTTATGAAGATGTAATTCCGTTGAAGCCAGCACTTATTATTGTATGACTATTGTTGGTGTGATTGAAATTTTGTTGTTGGGTCTCATCGTAAAAATACGCCTCAAATACATATTGAAAAGAGGTTTTTTTTGTTGTTTTTTTTTGCAATGTTCTAATTTTAGAATTATGTTTATTCATCTTCGTTGAGTGTAGAAATGGACATGGTTTTAATTTGATGAGCCAAATATTACATATAATGGAAATATACCCATATTCCTAACGAAATACTTTTGGCAATAGGAGCAGTCAAATTTGTTCTGCAACCAACATGAAATGAATCTCATGAGAATGTGATATGCTAATGGTACCAAACGATCTTTATTTCTACGATTTTGACTCTAATGAATATTGATAACTCTTCCCTTACGTCTCGGAGAAGCAATACGTCACTGTCAAATTTACGACTTAGTTCTTTTTAGATTCAATTCCTCTCTGAATCAAATTTCTTGCAATAAAATAAAACAACTAGCGGTTGGAACTTTGCCATATTTTTATATTTTTGATAATTTTAACTACTTAACAGAAATGAGTTAGATTCTTTCAAAATACCCCTGTCGTATTTCAGGTTTAACTGCCATGCTATATCTTGCTTAACCACATCTGTGATGCCGTTGTCCCGCTTCGGAATAAAGAATGATTAAGTTTACAGCTCATAATTATCATTCTACAAGTTTATTCTCTATGAAATTTAGCTCTATAAGTGTAGAAAAAAAGTTCATTAATATAAATTTTATATCAAGGAAACATCTTTATTGTTGCGGGGCATTTTTGTTACAAATTTCTTTATGGTTTCTATTATATTTTATAAATATCTTATCGTTAATTGTGATCGATTAATGTGCAAAGAATAGATGAAACATAGTGCATGTACTTGACAAAATGCAATAATATTTGCAATATGAATCATTACATATATTCCTTGATTTTTATCAAATTTCATTCCAACTTAACTACAGTTCGACAAATTGAGCCTTTTTAGGTTAGTTCCGGAAGTTATTAATATTTAATATAACTGATTGGAAATTCATTAATATAAGTAAACAGAAAGAGGCCGATTGTAAATTTACCGAGTGTAAGTAACTGTTTGGCAATGTCGAGACAACACTGTTCCGGGGATGGTTATAAAACTTGTCTGTTACACATTCGGATCAGTCCTGTTCTCACAACTGTACTTGTATTTATATTGATTTTTTTTCAACCGATACAGACTATTCCGAGTTAGGTATACATCATATATTTACAGCTGTTAAAAAGATTTTAAAAAAGTTCTAAAACATGTATGTCGTTGATAGAAATTTATATTTCACTTATACCATAATTGCAAATAAAAACACAAGTATATCTTTACCATTTTGAAAACATTTATAAATGAATCTTAAGTGTAATACCCGTGGTTCAAGATATAACACTTGTTTGAATTAAGAGGATAGCTGTGTTATGCCATATCAAATTAATTATGATAAAACACACCATGTTTCAGCTTTTACCGTCGTATTTAATTGTCCATTGTGATAAATGGTATATTGGTGGATGCTAACATAATTTTCCGCTGAATGATTTCCTTAGAGACATCACTGTTTTTGTATATCTCACTTGATTAATTCATATTGATATCTTTATCGGTAATTTCGCATTATTGTATAAACAAATTATTATAATATATCGAAAGATATACATATCTATCTTGATGATAGAACTGTTTGAATAACATGGCAACACCTTAGGTCGGTAAAAGAGAAAAAATTCCTATTTCCCGATTTAAATTGATGCTCTTTTTTGTATAGATTGCAATAAATATTTCACTGTCAAACATTTCCTCCTTGAGTGCTATGCTCTTGCAAAGGTTCCTGATAGATATTACCGAGTAAACTTACTTTCAGAACTTTTTGAATCAGTTCCTTCCAAATCATTGATCAGCCATTTAAAGGAAATGAACCTGTATTCTAAGATTTATTAACTTATTTTATAACATTGAGTGTTCGGCTCGGTATGGCCAGGTATGTGTCAATATGCCGTTAAACCAAACAATGATATGCTGTAATGAAAATGTGACCTTTTGTGAGGAAAAACACAACAAAAACGATAATCCATCAGAGCCAGATTGCTGTATAACGATGTCTCGTTAATAATTTAGTTGAAATGCTAAATATGTTTCTCAATTTATCCCAAACAATGTGTGTTCTTTATAAATCTACATCAGTATCATTAAAGACTGAATAGAAGATGCAAGAATGACTAATCGGTATAGAGTACATAACGTTTTCGAACAAAATCAATTACATGTATCTTAGATGATACAACTTAGAATATAAAGCGCTATTCTGAGCTGTTTCCTTAAGAACTATCCCACATGCTTATAGATTAAGTAAATTAAATCTTTTTATTTAATTTAGATGAATATAAATGCAGCATCATTTCTGAAGCCTGAAAGGAATGGTATTTTTTCTACAGCAATAAATCACTGGCAAGACCCCGAGATTACTCTTTTAAATATGTAAATATTCCCAGTGTCTTTTTAACAAAACCGTAAAGAAATATTGTTGCCAAATGTTTATGGTTGAGGTCTTAAAACGACTTGATTTTCAAAAGAATTATTCGACTCTTAAGTTATAATTCATGATCTAAGAAAATTTTGCTTTAAGAGCACCAATGTCGGAAAGCAAATGTTGTTCCTGTTTTGTAAAATTAATTAAAGTTATTAGAAATGTCTCAAGGTAGATATTTTAACGACAAACTACAATCCAGTGCCTTTTAAAAATAAAAAGCGTTAACCTCTAAATTGTTCAAAACATTTGATAACACTAGATTTATTGGCATTTTAATAGATATACGTATTAAATTGTTAACAGTGTACCTTCCTAACCGATTTCTGCAAATATTAATCAGAATAATAACACGGATCGTAGGATTTTCTTTTAATTCGTACATAAAATAAAAAGACTTTTTATTCGTCAAGTGTTATAGCAACAAGTCAATAAAGATAAGTATGATAATTATCAACTTAAATTGTTGTATACGAAGGTAAAGATTTGTTTTAACAGCAAAATTAATATTCAAAATGTGATTTCTAATTAAACATTGTGTTTTTTCAGTTTTAATACCTCTTTATCATTAGTGTTTTGTTAAAGTCGTATTGTGAAAAACTGGAATTTATAGAATTTAATTATCTGTTACATATGCCAAGCGGCATTCAAAAACATTTCCAACAGATTTTAAATAATTATTAACCTATGAAGTCCCTCCTTTTCTTAATAAAAGTAATATTACTGCTCCTAAAACAATTGAATAAATTTTTGATTGCCTTTGATATTTATATTTCTGTTAAAGCCACTATGTAATGTGCCACAGAAAGGGCTTCTATTGCGAATGCGTGTTTAACAAATAAAGATTGCTTAATATTAGAATGCCTGTTTACTGTTGATATATCTACGTCAGAGAGTAATGTCTCACTTGTGCTTTCTCAAAAGTGATCAAATAAGACAGGCATACAGAAAACGCCAAATACGTGTTCTATGAGCAAATGGATAAAACCTCAATTACTATAGGATTTACTTAAAACAAATTCAGCTGACAAGAATAAATGTACGAGCAAGATGCGATCTAGCCATTTGCTTAATATATTTATGAACGCCTTTGAGTATTTTCTCTCAGTTTTCTCCAATTTTCAATTCAGGAAAGGAAGAGCCGAGTGAAATTAAAGTGTCTAAATAGCAGTATTACGCATTCACAAGTTTTATTTTGTAAAATATAAACTGGTCAAATGCCTCAAGAATATCATCAAAATACTTACAAAGACAATTTTAGAATCTTTCATTTGAATGAAGCTTCAATTCCGATGGTAAAAGACAGCCAAGTGGTGTTATAAAATTATTTACACATCAATCTAAACATTATTCATTTTAGAGAAAAAAAGATAGTATTCATTGGCAAATTAAACTGTCAATAATGCATTATAAATAAACAGCGGAAGGTTGAATAACAAAGTCATTGGTTATTCGGCTACAATAAGAACAATTATTTACTGTGGATTGACACGATTAACTTTACGAGTCGTCAATAAAATCAAAAATGTATATAAAAACATTCACAAATTCAGGACCAATTTACAATTTCTTGCTTTGTTGCAAAACATTTTTATTTACATTTTCTTCATATGGAAAGACAATGTTCTCTTATCTCCGTATGCAAATAACGGACTGTGCAACTGTTTGTAGTTAACCGATATTAAATATCTTGGAACAAGTCTAAAACTTAATCATGCATAACACGTTTCATCCATAAAAAACAAAGGTGAATCTAAAGGGGAACTGTTTCACATGGAAGAAAACGTATTGGTCTTGCATTGGATTGTAATAAAACATCTGAATTTTTCAATCTATCCGTTAGTTTACTTTTAGAAACTTAGAAATAATTTTGATTTGAAGAAATTTAAATGTATACATTTTAGAATTTGTATCTTATTTTGAAATGATTTGGATAGTGTTGTGCGGCTTCAAAAACTTTAACAGCCGCCTTTATGTAGTAAAGCGATGTCACAAGTGTGTGTGTTTTATTTTGGTTAGATTTGGTAACGGGTCTGATGCCTTTATTGACTTATATACATGTATACTATATGTTTATGCTCAAATTTGATTTTTTTATTGTTGGACATTTGCTTATTAAAAATTTAGATATTGTTTAATTGGGATAAAATTAATAATGTCCAAGGCATAAGGATAAACCATTATGTACGTGTCAGCTCTGTCTATATATAAATAAGATACATGGTGTCGGATTCCTGGCAAAATACGACATTGACTAAATGTAACTCGTCATGTCACAGCATAAAACGAATACCACTAGTACGACGTAATGAATTTTTCGTGTCGTTACGATTCGACTTAAATTTCAACAACTGTGCAGATCTAAACAGATATTCGTCTATATGTGTACGTAGCAATTGTTTGGGTATTCTTAAAGTTTGCAGTTCACAGCTGTTCATTCCTTCGCAGCCATTTCACGCGTGCGTAAAATCTCGCTTGTTCTTATCTATTTAGAAAATTTCAACATTTTACACAGGTTAATTGCTAAGATCATGACATCTTTATTCAGGGAAAACTAGTTCTCATTGTTTCAGTCGCTCAAAGGGGAAGTGCATCCATTGATAAGACCCCATAAATACTGAATTTAATTATTACTACATGTATCACAGGACATAACTTTTATCAGAACACTGTTTACGATAAAGCAAGGTCATTACATATAGAAGACAATTTTTCTTTCAGTTATCAAATATCTTATTATATTGTTCTGGTTTTCACATTAACTCTATAATTGCAACAGAAATCTTGCCATAGATACGTAGTTATTTTCAGATATCGATACAAGAAAGTATCTATAGTATATTCAATCAGCGTTGACCGCCTGTGACATGACTGATAATGAAAGGTTTATTACAAGTTATAAATAGATCAGCAACATTCTAGCTAATAAAGTACAAAACAGAACAATTTGAGTTTATAAATATTAACAGTGACGACCGATACCTTAGCTACATTTGATGCGATTAATTTCAACTGAAGAATTAATATATTAAATACTTTGTAAACTTTAATTCATGCTCTGTACAAGAACAATCCATTATCATTATTACCATACATCTGATATATCTCCTTGTGGCAAGGAGGCATTTTTGAATATTAAATAATATAACAAACTTTTTAGCTTTATTGGTGTGCACATTAATAAGAACAACAAAATATGTTTAAGTTTGCCTTTACCTGTTTCTATTCTATTATAATAGATAAAATTATTTTTTGTTCTTTTTGCACAATGAGATAAAATATCTTTTGGAAATTCAAACGATATGTCATTATTTTTCACGATAATTGTTATCTGTATACGTAGTCGACTGTTTCACCTTACATTGTGCTACGTTTACGATATTACGGCTTAAACTAATGAGTGAATTATATTTCTACAAATAACCATTTTGACCTTATCTATTGTAATTTTGCTAGTAACAAATTACGTAGGAGCATGCATTTTCTATTGAAATACCGATATATTTTTCTAAACAACACATCTATGTTTATAGAAACGCTGCCTCCTTTATCTAAACTATTACGTGATTCCAATTTATTTTGTATCCATATTTATTGAATTTAAGTTTCCAACAATACATGGCTGAATGTAAATATAAATCTGGCAATATACGAGTTAAACAGAGATATGTAATCAGTACAATATCTTATTTTCATGTCAATTGTCAAAACGGCACCTTATAGGCTAGACAATGTCGACAATTGAAATGTATTCCAGTTAAATGCACTGTTTTGTTTTCCGAGATTAATGAAAAGTACTATAATTTATAGATTTTGTTTGACCATTTTACTGTGTAATTGACTTTCATTGTTCATTATTTGCTATTACAGGTGATAAGTTATTAACATCTGACAAATATGTATGATTTTGTACTAGCTGTATAAGATGGTATTGTTATTCCGTTGTTAAACTTTATTGGGAAACGAAATGACCTATGAAATTTATCGATCACGTGTATTAACGATCTTCATACTAACTTGACATTTAATGTTGCCAGTTCTAATATAAAAGAAACACACTTATTGTTTCACTTGTTGTATTCTCATTCTAGCATAACAAAGATTTTACCATCAAATACTAAATAATATTGAACGTCTCATCGTATTCATTTTTTCCTGGAAGATAAACGCGATTATTTCATGTAAAAACAAGACCTCCAACGGACAGTGCAACATAGGAATGGGGACATAATTTACTGTAAATGTGTTTTCACTCTAATTTGCCCTTATTGCCAACAAATGTTTTAAATTTGAAGTGAATTGTTTGAATAATTTTTTAGAAAAAGGCAAATGTTCTTAATTGAATTAATTAACAAAAGCAAAAATGAAATTCGTTCAGGATTATCTGCCTCTTAGAAATGCATTTCGAATTTGACAGTGAACAAGTTATCCAAGTTTAAAGTAAATATTTTGAGAAATTTACTTTAAAAAAAGGTAACAAAGAAATTCAGGTACAAAGGGGACATTACTAGAATCTTACCTGGCTTTTAGAAATACAAACCAATGTAAAAATCTAACAAGTATGTTTGAATTTGAAGTTTAAAGAGATAGGTTTTGGGAAATTGACCTAAGAAGAAATAGAATTAGGTTAAACGAGGGCATTCCTTTGCAGAAATTAAATTGAGGATGGTCTGCTTTTCTAAAATGGTGTAATATAATGATCAAGTTTGCAAGAATTAATTTAGATAGTTTCTGATTAAATGGACCTTGACACAAGGTAAACCAGGGCTAAAACTATACGTTTTAAAAGGGGGTTAACTATACATGTAATAATTTTAGGATTATTCTATCTCTAGAGATGGAATGATGTCATTTTATGGAAATAAACATGTATACCAAATTTAAAGTGTATAGCTTTTATAGTTTCTGAGAAAAAGAACCTTAACAACGCTGACGTCGACGCCAATGCCGACGATAGGGTCATGAAAAAAGTTCCACATTTTACACGAAAATTAGTAAAGTAAAATAAAATTGAATATTTTCATAGAAGCAACTATTCATTATTATTAAAGAAACCTCCACCGTGAAGCGACGTTTATTATTTCAACCATTTTCAAACCAATTTCTGAAATTGCATGTTTCATCCATATCAATATATCAGCTTCTATGTAAATGGAATATATCAACTTTTGGTTTTAATTTTCATTTGTATCACTACCTGTCGTTTTAAATGCTAAACCGCCTCCTTGGTCGAGGGGATAGAGTCGATGACTTCTAATCCAGTCATCTCTCTGGCGTGGGTTCGATCCCCGGGAGATGCTTTGGTAGTTTAGCGAGGAGGAAGGTAGTCTAGTACTGGTGTAACTCTCCAGGAACGATGGTTAGGAAAGTAGCCGCCTATATGACTGAAATACTGTTGGGGAAAGGCGTAAAAATTAATCAATCAAACATTTAAATGCTAAAATGACATTCCATTGGTATCTTATACTTTGAACTAAACATATTTCAATAGAAAATTCCATTCCCTTCATCGTCGCCAAAGATGACGCTATTGAGTCTAAAAAAATTGCAATATCAATATAAACAGCAGTTAAAAACGTTATTTTCTTGTC
Source organism: Ruditapes philippinarum (assembly GCF_026571515.1). Taxonomy (NCBI): domain Eukaryota; kingdom Metazoa; phylum Mollusca; class Bivalvia; order Venerida; family Veneridae; genus Ruditapes; species Ruditapes philippinarum. The sequence continues at coordinate 79,440 of NW_026858618.1, forward strand.
CTAGACCAAATCATTTTGCATAGAAATAACCAGTTTCTCCCTGATTAACTCTGTCAACCTATCATTTCCTTGTGATATTGTGCTTTTATTATATCGAAAATCAATCAAAGAAAGTGAACTCGGGTTCGAAACGAAACAACATTCTACGATATACATAGACTCATTGGTTTGACAGGAAGTAAATATCGATATGAAATTTGCAAAACAATAAATACACTCAATTTATTGTCTTTGTATGTCCTCCTTTCAAAATAAAATTAAGACAATAGTTGCCAAAAATCATTTGCATTCCAAAATTAAGTTTTAAAGGTCCTAGAACACGACAAAACTGACTACAATCCAGGCTTTGCGTGATTGAGCTGTTCTTAGACGAAATCTGTACATACCCTCTCAGTAGAAATTTACAAAGAAACATGTTTACAGTACATTTAAAGATCGCAATATACGGGAAATCTGAACATATTGCTAGCTTAGTTTAATGGAGCTGTTCTTGGACGGAATCTGCAGTCCTTTTAACACTGTCTAAATATTCAACGATGTACATACACTCATTGGTTTGACAGGAAGTAAATATCGATATAAAATTTGCAAAACAATAAATACACTTAATTTTTTGTCTTTGTATATCCTCCTTTCAAAATATAATTAAGACAATAGTTGACGAAAATCATTTGCATTCCCACATTTTATCAAAACAGCCATAGTTAAGTTTAAAAGGTCCTGGAACACAACAAAACTGACCATAATCAAGGCTTTGCGTGATTGAGCTTTTCTTAGACGAAATCTGTACATACCCCTCTATCACTGCTTGAAGTAGAAATTTACAAAGAAACATAATGTTTACAGTACATTTAAAGATCGCAAAATACGGGAAATCTGAACATATTGCTGGCTTGGTTTTGATGGCGCTGTTTTTGGGCGGAATCTGTACTTCTTTCAGCACTGTCTTCAGTAGACACTAACAAATAAACATAAATGTTTAGCCAAGAATGTTGAAACAGCCGTTGATTTGTTCATATTGCCATTTAAAAGACTTTATGTTCCTCCCGTGACCACCAATGATTAATTTAATCTTACTACAAATCAAAATTGCCAAATCATACAAAAAGATATGTTTACCTAAAGTACTTAAACTTTTGTCCGTTTACAACCATTTTCTAAGCTCTTAGAAAGGCCGTGACTAGTGGAAGTGTTAGAAAAATTGTTTGCGTTGACTTTTTTCGCTTTCTGATTAATTCCCTTCAACAATTTTTTTTTCATTTACAAATGTACGTACAAATAAGAATTAATTTTTGATAAGTGAACGGGTACAAGTACACATATAACGTTGAATTATAGACAATCAGCATAGAGAAATTACGTTTCTTATGACACATCATATTCTTGTAGGACAACAAAACCTTCTTTAACTGACATTGATATCGATATTGCAAATTGCCCAGTCTAAAAGGCGCCGTTTTGACAACAAATCTGGAAATAAGAACTTGTCCAGATTAGACATGTTCCTGATGTATTACTTAATGTTCAATTGACATAGAAGTATTAAAACACCAGATATTTAGAATAAATCACTGATAATTAATAGCTTAAAATGTTTTTGAATTGTACCATGGCATAAATGTGTGTGTTATCGACAATATGATATGAAAAACAATATCTACAAGGAAGGACGGCATTCAATGAAACTGTACGAAACTCTGTCTTTAAACGTAAAGATTTTTTTTCACAAAAATGTTATATCAAGAGGGGCAGGTCTTAATTTTAATAAGTAAAATTACAAGTTGGTGGTTCATGGTTAATAAAAATATTATGTATGTATTCTGACTTTAAATCTTTATTTATTAATTGATCATTCAATGTGACGGTTAGATATGAAACTTTGATGATTTTGTTGATCTTTATCCCTCAGTTTCTGTAAGATTCATATTTACATATGAGTAGATAATGAAAAAATGATTAAAGTTTCAATTGATTTATGTTGCTTTAAGCTTATTTATCATCATTGTGTGATGTATAAAGGTATTTTGATTGATAGCATATAAAGCAAAACTGTCGTCCTGAGATTGTTAACTGAAAAGATAAAGTCATGTTGTCTCAAATGCAGTTTCATCTATATTAAATTAATCAGATACAGATATGGTAATGAACTGAACTAAAGATTACAGGGCAACGCATATTAATCAGTAAAGTATTAAGGTGCATCGGCATATAATGGAATTGTCTTCTGAAATAACATTTAAAATGTACTTCTTAGGCTTTATTTTTCAAAGCAAGTTCACAGTAAAATTATAATCTGCCTGGAAACTATATACTTTGATACTTAAACAGAAATTTATTTCGGATAAATATTCAATATGCCTTTAGCTTATAACTTTGAGTAAGATAAGCTGCTGTTTATAAAGGATCTGTTTGAATAACTATATTATCTGCCTCCGCGACTAAGATTTTCAGAGATGATAATGAAAGGGAAGTAAGACGTGAAAGAATTGCATGTTGACCAGAATTCTTAAGATATGATTTAAGTCGGTGACAGACAGGGTAATTTTAGATTTACGTTTGATGTTGTCATTTCTACGTACTCCGTGAGAGCGAAGGAAGAGGGACACGTAATGTGTGACATAATAAAAACTAAAACGGACCCATATGGGAATCAAAGGGATAAGGGCTGTAAGGGTGAAAGGGGGATGGGAGAGGGGGAATTTTGGAGAATTATACTGAAATTTTAAATTGTAGAATCTAATTAATGCAAATCAATCTTTGGTTTGTTGTGTATCTGCGTTATCTTAATCTTGGTTTTGTTGTTGAATTTTGTCTGAAAATTAGGTGGTACTTCTAGTTTTCCAATATCTATGTTTTCTTTTGTCAATGTTTTTCCTTAACAACACAATGAATGGTTTGATATTATCAATGAGGTGGGTGTTGTTCGTATACCTGAGATAGATGCAGTCGCCGTCTGAACATATTTATTTTAGCTCGATTGCGAAACAATGTCTTACAACTTATACAGACTCAATCAAACCGAGTCTGCAATGTTCATAAAATTTTGTTGTGATTAATTCCATCGAGGGATCACTTAGTTACCCGATCTTTATATCAATCACTTTCAAGTCCGCTTCCTTGAACCAACTTATATTATTCACTTTCGAGTCCGCTACCTGGAACCAACCAGTATTGGTGTCATATGAAGACACATGGCCGTGACCTGAATAGCGCTCGAACCCATGATATCTGCAAAATTACACCTTTAATTTATTTGAAACATCATTTATTACTTAAATAAGAGTGAAACGGAAAAAATAGTAAAGCATTCTTTTTTTTCAAAATAATGTGACATGAAGGTGGACACCAATTACACTGAACCCTTTATTGTTAACTACTAAATATTAAAAATCATGTTTGTTGTTGTACTTGACCTGTAATTAACATAAGCTCAACAATATATTAAACCTTTTTCTCCTTTCAGAGGGGAAGATTGCTGTGCTATCACACTCATGGGTAGTGGACACATGGTACTTATATTCGCATTTAGATGAAACCCCGTCCCCTTATTTCAACACATTAAGTGACTGACGAAAAATAAGTCTATGAATAGGCTGATTGTACAGAAAAGGAAGAAAAAAGAAGTGAGTAAAATCTCATAAAATTTACTTGTATGTGATAACCTCAAAAATAAAAGTGAACAGCTGTACAGTTAAAATGGAAGAACTTTTTGTTTACGGGTGCTAGTTTAGTATACAAAACTTTTGTATAATTTTATAAACAAATATGTTTTGCTAAATAAGAATATAAAAGTCACATCACAGGATATATACATGTTTCTTAAAGACAGAACATATTTTTACCAGGATGATTTTTACCGCGCTTTTCATTAAATTATATTTAATGATTCGAAAAGAATAATTATAGCTGTTTAATGTGTTATTATCAAAGGCATATCAATTTCGATTGAGTTTTTTACGTTATACGTAGCTTTTAAAAATCCATCTAAGGAGGTGTTATTGATACATTCATTAGTTAACGTTGTCATCCTTTTGTCCGATTCATTAACCGAATTGTCAGTTTTCATATCAAGTTCAACACATTGCTTCTAATTTTACAACAGAACAATGAAAACTGACACCTTTCTCGTGTTATTCTCCACCAATAACTTGTTCAATGCCAACTCAATTAGGAAATTGGACGTCAATATGACAGTCGATCCATCAGTAGAAGCCAACAATTAATATTGTATGACGATTGTTGATGTGATAGAAGACATACATGATTTTCCTCTCATTTCTGCATTTGTTTTATACAATAATCATACAGGATAAGCGAGGAATGCATAACATATCTCAACTTATATCAGCTCTAGTTGTAGAAAATTAACATTAGACACTTATGTATATAAACAATTTCTTGCAATATTCAATTTTGTGAATTAGGTGTGATATGACGGGACGAATATAAGAATGCATTATTTTACTTTGCAGTGAAAACTATACATATATACCTATATATTCCCTTGTTTTATAAATCAATAAGGTAGGAAGTAGGAACATTAAATTTTATGCACAATCAATATGAAATATAATTCATGGGAATTATGCTAATCTTTATACTAAACGATCTTTATTTTTCGTATTTTGACTCTTGTGGATATAATTACCTCTTCCCAAAATTCTCAGAGGAGCAAAATATTTCAAGCAATACGTCACTGTCAAATTTACGACTCCGAGAAACTCTTTCAAAGCCCACGTCCTTTCTGAACCGTATTTCTTGCAACAAAATAAACTTAACAAGAAGCTGTTTTTTTTTAAAAGAAAATTTCTTTACTATTCATATTGAATTTTTTTGATAACGTTACATCACTTTGACCGAAATGATTTCAATTCTTTTGAAATAAAAATATACATAATACAAAAAATGTCTTTTTGAAAGGAGGGTTATTTGTCGTCTTAAATTGCATGTCTGAAAATAATCAGGCATTTTAAGGTTAAATTCATGCTGGCTATGATCATTGTTGACCTATGTAAGCGTTATTTATAATGCCGTGTAGGTTGCCATTTGCAATTTGAGTCATTAAATTAATTATTTTATTTTTAATAAATGTCATCCTAATTTATCCATTGTTCGACAGTTCAAATATATATTTAAAAAGAAATAGGTCAATTTTTAAATTACAGAATGTAATATTTTTTTCGCAGCTGTTCGGTTAATTCTATCCCAGGGATGATTATAAATCTTGTATATCATTATAATGACTAGTTATTTAAAACAAAGAAAAACATGTCTTTGATACAAATTTGTAGTAATAATCAGCTGAGTTGACCAGGATTTTTAGCATTTCTGAATATTAATGTTAAATGTAGTACCCGTTATCCAAGATATCTTGCGTACGTGTATACAAATGAGAAGCTCGCATTATTGCTCGAAGTAATACCACGCCAAATCACTTATGATAAAACATTTTTACCGTCGTATCAAATTGTCTATTGTAAAAATTGTAAAACATGTAATATAATTATAAGATGCTCACAATTTCCTTGTGTTCTATCGTATGATTTTCTAAGAGACCACACTGTTTTATTTTTGTATATCAACATTAATGGCTTTATATTGTTGGCAGTATTGACCCGAAACATTTGAATATTTATTTCTTTCGGTAATTATCGGATTCTGGAGTAAAGCATACAGATTTTAACGTATGATGCAACGGTAAATGTATAACTAACCAGCATATAACTTAACTTACTAGCCTCTGTAACAAGGTGTTAGATACTTTCAGTTAGTTCCAAATTCAAATTGTAGGTTCGAATCAAATGGAGTTTTATGTCGATTTGTATGATTTTGTATTATATTTTGTAGAAGTATAGCACAGACATTATCAACTCGTGTTTTATATAATTAACAGAAATATAAAAAAAATCAGTTTATGGAAACTACGAGAGGTTTATACAAGATTCGAACTTGCAACTGAGTGTACACAAACTCGTTGTTCTGACCTCAAGTCCAAAGAGCAGAATTTAAAGATTTAAGTACCGAGATCTATAGTATCATTAAAATTCTAAGGGTATATAATAACAAATTACGGACAATAACGAAAATCATCCCGGTAAACCCGAGCCTCAGGTCAATATTGCCAAACAATACGATTCATAGTGCACTCTATCTTGGTTATTTAACATAACTGTCCGAACAATTTATAATGTATTTATGCATGTTTGTTTTGATAATGTAATTGTTACTATAATATGGTGGCATTTGAGCACTGATAGTATAAGAAGAGTCCGACCAAACTGTCTTTCAACCAAATCATAAAATATAATTTTAATACACGTTATTAATAAGATGAATGTTCGTTATTTTCATATTTTATAATATTAATTGATCTATGTTTCTAAATGCAGTAATGTTTGTTTCATACGCAATATATACTAATATTGTATCATTAATTTTTTTTAATTAAACACTAACGTGACTGTGTAATTGTTGTTCAGTTTATGTGCGTTCGAAAGGGTGAACATGATATTGACATAATGAAATTTTCATTCATTTTGGAAGTAATGTCAAGCAATGTACCCCCAACCCGCCAAAAATAACAATGTAAATATCGGTTTTGAGCATATATTAGTTTTAACGAGCAAGATTATGTATCTTGTCTGATACAAGCTAGAATATGCAGAATATAACGCTACGAATAACGCTTGTTCTATGTTTTACATGAACAATCCCATACATGTGCTTATAGATAAATGAAACAATCTCTTTTTACGAGTATTTTTATTTACCTTTTTGTAAAAAATAATACTGCTAGTGCCTTTTAATTCTAACAGCCCAGTGTTTTAAGTATGAGTGAGTCGAGCATGAATTTAATTCATTGCTGAATAAATGAGTGCTCCGAACACGCATCATTAATGTTGCTTTTAAGCATCATCACGACATGACAGGTACTTGATAAACAACTTCAATATATTACAGTTATGTTGAAATTCTTACAGTTAAGATCAAAAATATAATCATTAATGAAACAATTTATATAGTTTAAAGACAAAGCTGTCTTTTTCTCATATAATTTATAGTCTATTCATCTATTCACTGTGTCTTAATAAAAATGTTAGAGTTCAAGTACTTGACATCAGACATATAAATCATTAAATTATTTCCCTAATTGATATCGGATACCAACTCAGACTGAGTTCATTAGTGTATAGCAGCACTGTTGGCCAATCAGTGAATTAATGAACAACCCTTGTTCACGTTTACAGGCCGTGAGATTGACACTGGACATTCAATTATATTTTTTCAGCTATACGTACAATTATGACATTGCAGCATACGCGTATTCTTACAAGAGTTGATAGTCTGATGAAAATTATTATCCTTGTAGGAGGAACATGTACGTTATAAGTTACTTTTAAAATATTTGATAAAATAATAAACGTAATTCCATTGGATGTTAAAACTATATTTTGTTTAAATTGTGCTTGCCTCACCCGTTTCTGCAATTATTTAATTTAATGCTGTTACTAGGATTTTTTTATAAAATGTTTTCTGTCTTCGTTATATATGAAATCAAAAGTTTTTTTTTTCTTTTTTCTTTTTTGTAAACAATGTTAAAGTATGTGCAATTTTAAAGGTAGCATGGTATTTCCATTACACAGGAGCGGAAATAGTATCCTTGATGAATACTCGTATAATAAAATATCCTTTACATGTAAATAATACTTAGATTTAGTAACTTATAATATAAGGATCTTTATCATCAGGTTACGCACTATTGCTCAACTTTTTTACTCATTCATACCGAAATATGTGGTAAAAGCAAACTACCTAGACATGAATGTACCTTGCAAGACATTAAAAATATTTAACGCATGATATGTTTATGCCCTTGTTATATAAATCTATGTCAATGATAATAATATCTATATATCTGTATTCAAATTTTATTAATTTTCAAATAGCTATGACGAAAACGAAATGTGTTATCTAGCAATATTCTTAACAGAAGTTTTAAAGTAAACATAGAAGTAATACTAAAATGGTAGTACAATAACGTTCCATACAAATTTTATTTTATGACGTTCGATACAATATGTTCTTTAAACATTGATCAGTAATATTGTTACTCTACTTTCACTCACTTGTTGTATATATTTCAGATTTCTGTGACAAACTACACAATCATAGAAAATATAGTAATTGTATAATTATGTGTTGTAGACAATGAAATTCTTACTGAAAATGTCTAATTTGAATAAATAATGAATAAACTATGTATGGGAAGCCGTGTTCCCTATTACATGTCAAGTTAAATTTGTCTGTTCTTAAAAAACTGCCAGTTTACTTAAAAGAAAATATTTATATTGTGACCACCTATAATTTGTAGGATTTTAAACATAACATATATACTTTGTGTGAAATCAAAACATGTTTATTTTTTAATTAATAAAGAGATTGTGTAGCAATTTTCAATATTTTCTAATATCAGATTTGAGCATTAAATATCTTTAATAAATGTTTTCTTCCCTGGATTGTTTTACGAGAGGGTAGAAATGATAGGTATACTACTTCATGCAATCAGCAACCGCGATACAATTCATTTGAACAGCACATAAATGTAATCTACCTTTAATTAATAGCATTCCTTCAATGAAATACGTAACATAAATTTGAACAATGCAAAATGGATTTTTTCTTCCTTTGATAGACTTATCATGTTAAGTACTGTTATTATAATTATGTGTATTGAATACATAGGACGTCATATACCCGCTATTTGAATATTAAGTTGAAACGTTGGATTTTAAGCCCAAACAGGATTAAGACTAACATTATGGTTTTGATTTACATTTCATTTTGTTGTTCACATTTAATTTGCAAGTTAAGAATATTTATATCAATAATGTGATTTTTTTACTCAAATAAGAACCAATTACATTTTTTTTCCTGGCGTTCGGCAGGTTCCGGAAACACGGAAATGTACGAACGGAATACACACAAGTCGTTATAAATGAAAATAAAAATGTAAATAAAATGTGCGCTCAATGTAAGACTGCCTGTTTGATAATGTCAAGAGACAATGTTTCTTCCAAATTATTTTAACTTTAATGAATTTGCATTCTTGAAGGCTTATGATCATAGCTGCAAATAAGACAGGCTTATAGAATACGCTTTTTATCAAGCAAATGCGTAACTCTAAAGATTTCTGTAAGCAAAAAGATAGAAACTTAATTATACGAAAGATTTATTTAAAACATTGTTGGCTTATAAGAATTATGCCGTCTTATAATTTGCTATAAAGATTTACAAAATTTTCGAGCAATGTTGCATTAGACAGATTCTTGGTATGTGTTGCTTTATTTTTAATAAAAGAAAAGAACGAAATGGAATGTAATGAAATTAAATGGTCATTGAGCAAGGAAACAATCACTTGACAATTTACCATAATTGTGTTACAATTTATATTTAACTCTAACAAATAATCAATAAACCCCGTGACCAATGGAAGTTTCAATAAAAATTGTTCAGATCGTATCAAAACGCCCAATTCTTAAAAATTTGGAGGGGGGGGGGTGTTTTAATAATTTTAGGTAGTTTTTATATTGTATATTATCAATTATTGAAACATCACTGTTATAACAACCAATAATTTGCATGTATTACTAATTCAGCTCAATTTGACAGTGACAAAAATAGCATATTGTCACTTTAAGTATTTAATTATTATTTGTTATAACATATTATTGTTATAGCTACTTTTATCGTGATAAATAAACTGTTGTAATGATATTTTGTATTACTTCTATATAGAACAACTCAGTTGTATGTTAAAACATCAGGCAAATAAATGAATTGTGATGTATTTAAGCGCATAATTATAATTTTCTGTCTATGTTTTATCTTTTTGTATAAAATATTGCACTTGGAGGAAAATGACTGACTTAAAATCATTTTCCGATATACATAATATTACTGCATTATTATACACGTTATAAACAATTAATATTTATCAAACATAGTTTTAAAAATGTATATGATAACGTGACCTAAAATTGACAAGTGACAAAAGCATAGATTCATTTATTAGGGAGTTAAGGTTGAATGATATTTTTATGAAGTTTAAACGAACTCTTATCGGCAAAACTGCGCAAGTCGCCAAAAGACCTTCGTGATTTGTTTCAATATTTTTTGTTCCAATTTCTATAAATAAGTATTTCACCAAAATAAAAATATAAGCTTCTGAACAGACAAAATATATCTGAATTATATCTATTTTTATAAATATTTCTATATTTTCGAAATATCTGTCACCTTTATCTGTTATTTCCAGATATTATGCAAGTGATATAATAGTGATTTATTAGCATATTAATAAAACAAGAAAGTATATAATCAATACAATTTATACGTTGTGAGTACATGTCAAAATGGCGCCATTTAGTCTACACAAATTGCTGTATCAATATAAACATCGGTAATAACGCTGTTTTCTTGCCCTAGACAAAAGAAATGCGCTTTGAAATTGGCAGTTTATTCTAATGAATTTTCTGAACTTATCATCGTCTATGATATTCTGTTCCGTTGTATCGGAAATCAATGCAAGGAAGTGAACAAAACTACTAGTTTTTACAAACAGTTCGTTTTGGCAATAAAATCTTTGAAAGAAAAGTTAATTTTGACATTTGTTTCGCAACACATGTCAAATATTAAATGCAACTTTTATGTTTAACTTAACAAAAAACGGTCAAATAAAGTCATCATAAAGTTTAATTGTGAAGAATCATTATCGATACTATTTGCACTCCTACATTTTATCAAAAGACGAACTTTACGGCCGCCCGACATAAGAAGACTTAAAAGGGTGCAAGTCTTATTTGATAAATCTGTTCGCTGGTAGCTATAAAGCAATATTTCGACTACGCAAGTTGTGACGAAGTAGAAAATGCAGCACCTGAATCCTTAATGAAGTGCTTAACATGTATTACAACTTTCATTCTATTTTTTATTAGTAAATTGTAAATACATCCAAATCAATTCTCGAAACGATAAAATACATTATTATGATTGAAAATGTTTCTCAAAACAATTAAATAAAAAATTGTTTAATATTTCATGCATTATTTGAGACAATTTAAAGTCAAATCAACATAACATACTTTGTATTGTATTTTAATAATACACATGTTTTTTTTTAGAATAGCACATTAATATACATTACCTTTAATTTATAATATTCCTTCAATAAAATACGTAATATAAGTTTGAACGATGCAAAATGGACTATTTTTCCTTTGAATGACTTATCATTTTAAGTACTGTAATTGTAATTATGTGTTTTGAATACATAGGACGTCATATACCCGCTATTTGAAAGTTGAAACGTTCGATTTATAAGGCCAAACATGATTAAGGTAATGTTTTACAGGTCACATTTTATCTGCAAGTTAAGCGTATTTAGATCAATAATGTGATTCTGTGACAAATATGAAACACAATTACAAAATTTATTTCACGGCGTTCGGCAGGTCCAGGAAACACGGAAATGTACGAACGCTATATACATGTATGTCATTATGTTTGACATATAACCTAGACTAGTCAATGAATGCAAATTTAAAACATAGGAAATTGAGACGGAATTTCGCCTTTCTTTAGTTACAAAAATGAGAAGTATGGTTACATTATGAAATGTGTTATAAGTTGGAGTTATAAAAATGTAAATAAAAATGTTTAACAAAGCGCGCTCAATGTAAGACTGCTTGTTTGATTGTTGATATATTAATGTCAAAAGACAATGTTTCTTCCAAATTATTTTAACTTTAATGAATTTCCATTTTGAAGGCTTTTGATCATAGCTGCAAATAAGAAAGGCTTATAGAATACGCTTTAAATCAAGCAAATGCGTAACTCTATAGATTTCTCTAAGCAAAAAGATAGAAACTCAATTATACAAAAGATTTATTTAAAATAACATTGGCTTATAAGAATTATGCCGTCGTATCATTTGCTATAAAGATTTACAAAAGTTTTCGAGCAATGTTGCATTAGACAGATTCTTGGTATGTGTTGCTTTGTTTTAATTAAAGAAAAAAAGAACGAAATGAAATGGAATTAAATGAAATGGTTATTGAACAGATAAAAAATCACTTGACAATTATTGACCATAAATGTGTTACAATTTATATTTAACTGTAACAAATAATCAATAAACCCCGTGACTAACGGAAGTTAACGCTTTTTTAAAATTCCTTCTTGCCGTCCGTTATACGGGACTGGAATGAACTTTCCTCCCAAATTTGAAATTCTTCATCAATATCATCTTTAAAATACAAATTGAAACATAATCTAAAATGTCCAAAATGGAAAACTGCAAGATCTACACACACGACTCCGCACCGGCCGGATGAAGTTCAATTAATCACCATCTTTTCAGAAAAAAAAAACAAAACATTTTCTCAGTCAGAACTATGTAGGTGTGGTCTTACTGAAACTACACACCATTTCTTTTTCCTTTGTCCGCTTTGCAATAGAATAAGAGAAAGTTTCATGAACATCTTATCAAACTACTATATTGTAACGCTGCAAACACTTCTATATGGTGACTCTAATATGAGTGATAATACTAACTGTAATATTTTTTCTTGCTGATCAAGATTATATCAGCAAAAGCAAGATATTTACGTGAGAACGACATCCTTCTTTTATCAATGCCATACTGTTAGTGTCGTTTGGAAATATCTTCTTCTGTGTTATCTCACTTCTTCTTCTCTTGTCTTTTTCAGATAGTTGATTATTTTACAAAATATATTTTTCAAACCTTCTTCTAACCAACCACGAACTCATATGTTTTGTATGTAACATAAAATTTCTTCTTATTAAATAATTACTCACTGTACTTTCAAACATATCCATGTACATACATATACACACTGCCAATATATAGCAATTAAAAACTAGGATAAGACCTATATAAGCATCAACTTTCGGTTCTGATCCTTTTTCATTCATTTCATATGTTGTAAAAGCTCTATTTGTAAATTGTAAATGTGTACTTGTTTGAAATAAACTATGTTTAAACTAAACTTAAAATCGTTCAGATTGTATCAAAACGCCCAGTTCTTAAAATGGTGGGGGGTGGGGGGAGGAGTCTTTATATAATTCAGGTAGTTAATCAACATTTTTCATTATCAATTATTGAAACATCACTGTTATAACTGCCAATCTTTTGAAACATACAGTATTACTAATTCAGCTCAAGTATTTTGAAATAATTATTGTTAGTGACAACATATTAATGTCCTAGCTATTTAATCATGAGCTGTAAACTGCTATAATGATATTTTGTATAACTTCTACGTTGAACAACCCAGGTGTATGCTAAAACATCAGGCATATACATGTATTGTGAAGAATTCTAAGGCAAAATTATAATGTTCTTTCTAGATTCTAGCTTTATTTATAAAATATTACGCTTGGAGAAAAAAAGACTTACTTTAAATCATTTCTTCGATATATATCTATCAAACATCGTTTTAAAAATATATCATAACGATACGTAAAATTGACAAGTGACAAAAGCATAGATTCATTTATTAGAGAGTTAAGGTTGAATGATATTTTAAAAGGTTTAAACAAATTATTATTGGCAAAACTGCGGACGCCGCAAAGAGCCCCTCCGTGCTTTGTTTCAAAACTTTCAGATATATATTTAAATATTTCTATATTTTCGAAATATCCATCACCTTTATCTACTATTTCCGAGCTATTATGCTTTCCAAGTGATATTATAGTGATTTAGTAGCGTTTTTATAAAACTGGAAAGTATATTATCAATACAATTGATACGTCGTGAGTACATGCCAAAATGGCGCCATTTCGTCTACACAAATTGTTGTATCAATATAAACATCAGTAACAACGCTGTTTTCTTGTCCGAGACCAAATAAATGCGCTTTGAAATTGGCAGTTTATACTAATGAACTTTCTGAACTTATCATCGTCTATGATATTCTGTTTCGTTGTATCGGAAATCAATGCAAGGAAGTGAACAAAATTACTAGTTATTACAAACAGTTCGTTTTGGCAATAAAATCTTTGAAAGAAAAGTTAATTTGCCATTTGTTTCGCAACACATATCAAATATTAAAGGAACAGGAATGGATGGATTGATGTCTGTCTAATATAAATATTCATCATTTAAAAAGAGGAACCATGACAGTTTTCCTATTGACATCAACCCTATAAGAGAGAAATTCGTGTTTTAAGACACTATTTTTTACTTGAGAAATAAGTTCATGGGCGCCGCCATTTTGGCGTTCTGTCATTCTCGCGAGACAGACGAGACCGAGATTGTGACGTGTAATACCCACTTCCGGTATAGGTGTACTGAAATATATCTTGATGAAGAACTTATTAATTTTATTGCGTACATTATATATTATTTATGAAAACATCATAATTATGGAACTGAATTGCCTTAATTAATTAATTGAAGACGCCGCGACTTTAATTATCATTTGTCCGATATACAAGCTTGCTGATGATCCCACCACATGATTTAAGCAATGACTGCTTAATTTTCAAAGATAAACCATAAATTTAATTTGGGTACTATGAGAAACTTCTTCAAATTGACGATATATCCTTTTATTTTGTACTTAATTTTCGCTAGACAAGCTGTCCAAATAGGGTACATGTCATGCCGGTCATGTATCTTTTTTTCAGGTAAAATATCAACTAAATCCAATATGCTGAGGACGCGATTTTCCGCCATTGACGCTAAAAATGAGAAAGGCGCAGGAAAATCGGCAGCCAGACTAATATCGTATGAAAACAAAACTGTCCGTTAGGTTATTTAGACACCCAGTCAAAACTGGTACCAACAGCAACAGGTTGCCCATTCCCCTATAATTACGCATATTCTCTCCCTAAAGCTTTTTTCCACGTTATCTACTTACCAAATTTCTTTCCCCGACAGATACGCATTTCCACTACCGTAAATTTAATCCAATAAAACAAAAAAATGTAAATCTACGTAATATTTAAAATGATTATTGATAACTGAAAAAAATGTGTTGCTATTTTATGACGTGCTGTAATTTACTACAGTATAATTTGACAGGTGTGGAACCTAATTCCCCCTAAGGTCATTCAGTTCACTGATGAAGCGTAAAAAAATAGATGTCTATTTCGTCATTAGAATATTTGACAAGGGTGATTAACCAATCAGGGCAACATTGTGCATGATCAAAAGGTCTGTCGGCACAGAGGCATACAAGGAGCAATAAAAATCGTCAGTACACAGTGTGACAGGAGCATTTGGTGCAAATTATATGCATATATGGCACAAAAACACAATTATTTTTCACCCCCACATGACAAGGGATACAGGGATACAAGGGTTACATAAGGTTACAGTGGGATACAGTGAATTTTCATCATGTTACAGATATTTTTAAAATTAGATTTTGACTTTTTTGTTATTTATTTCACCTAGAGATTTGATTATATCATTTATTGTAAATTCCTCATATTTGCATGTATACATGTATTGAGAGAAATAAAGATTATGTTATGTTATGTTATGATATTATTTGAATTAAAAAAAGGAGATCTAATTTTACTTATAATCCATAATCCTTTTTTGTTTCATTAAGTTTAATTTTCGACACCTTTTATATGAAAAAAAAAAACAACAAACACTGAAAATGATTGTTGTTAGGCTCTTGATAATTGCGACAATTACCGACGGTACTGTATAGAAGTTTGTCCATCAAGGAAAGTTTGCATGTTCCGTGAAAGGCATTCTAAAATTCTATTGTCAGTCCCTGGATAGGTTTTAATTAAGGCTAATTAATTGATTGACTGTGCTTTTATGTTCGATATTTATCTACTGTTATCTACTTTTGGCTAGCCGTACGTTTCTTTTTTTTTTTTTTTTTTTTTTTTTTTGATATTGTTGCGTATTTTGAACCATAAAAAAATCTCCTCTACACCTCCTGTGAAAAATTAAATTGTCTAGTCAATACTTTATTATATTAATATTTCCTTACGATTCAACTAGATTTATCATGAATCTAAAGATGTGGGGAAATGACATCACGCGCACCTGTTTTTATACGGCCAATACACAAACATGGCCGCGCTTACTGATTTGTAGAAATCGGTGATTTAGCGAATTAAATTTTTTCTTATCATTCGTTTAATATTATTATTTGGCGGCAGAAAATTTGCAGACTTATTATTTATAGTATTCTTTTTCTGAAATCAAGTTTTTATTCTAACCTTGTCTTTCCCTTTAAATGCAACTTTTATGTTAACAAAAAACGGTCAAATAAAGTCATCATAAAGGTTGATTGTGAAGAATCATTATCGATACTATTTGCACTCCTACATTTTATCAAAAGACAAACTTTACGGCCGGCCGACATAAGAAGACTGAAAAGGTGGCAAGTCTTATTTTATAAATCTGTTCGCTGGCAACTATAAAGCAATATTTCAACTACACATGCTGTATAAACAAAACGCATGTTGTGGTATTAGTAAAAAATGCAGCATCTGAATCCTTAATGAAGTGCTTAACATGTATTACAAATTTTATTCTATTTTTTGGATAAGTAAGTTGTAAATACATACAAATCAGAAATTTTACAACATTTAAAAAAAAAATTCTATTTTACCGTCCCTTAATATGTTTGAAAATGGTTCTCGAGAATGCATCAACAGTACACAGCTGGCCATGTACGAGAATGCATCAACAGTACACAGCTGGCCATGTTTCGGGCATCGGTTACGGTCGGCACGATGTATCAGAAATAAAAACGTCATGGCAAATAATGTCCATTTCACTGAAGTGAAGGATAACCCAGACGGATATACTGATAATTGCCGAGTGCTCCATGTTGAGCAAAACAATGTTCGTATCTCTTAATGAAGTATGCAAATTAAAGGATCAACAGCTTTTCATTGGTGGTATGCAATTGACTTTACACAGCTGCCACCAGCGGTATGGAGAAGGTGATTTTTGTTTAAAAAGTAAATTGTTTGAAAACATTATGCCTTACAGTGTTACACTGACTGATGAAATACGCCAAACAGAAAAAGAATTTATAAAAGCAATTCAAAAGGTTTTGAATGGAATCATGACAAAAGATACGAGAACTCTTATGAAAGGAGTAACACAATCATTGCATTTACTCTATAAAATTATTGTCTAGAAATGTGCAAGTGAATGTATTTAAATAACCTGTAACACAATTTCTTCATGGTTTTATTTCATAAATATGATGCTCAAATTAAGATTTGTCAATATTGTAAGTTCCAATAAGCATTATTTATAAAGATATTACCCAATTTAACATTTCATGTAAATAAAGGGAGGTAATTAGGAATTCATTTTCTATCAATTCTAAGTCAAATTTTCCAATAAGAAATGACTGCATGTAATATATTGATTAAATATAATGTACACAAATATTTGCAGTACACATTTTACATATTCTGCGAAGTTTGAAAATTGTTTTATTTGCATAATTATATACGTATATAATTGTTTGCAAGTGTGGTATACACACAAGCCAGCCCGCATAGCTCAATCGGTTAGAGCGCGAGACTTGTAATCTCGACATTGTGGGTTCGATTCCCGGGCTGGCCAACTAAAATTACAAATCAGTCTTTCGGATGAGACTTT
The DNA here is from genome assembly GCF_026571515.1 of Ruditapes philippinarum. Lineage (NCBI taxonomy): Eukaryota > Metazoa > Mollusca > Bivalvia > Venerida > Veneridae > Ruditapes > Ruditapes philippinarum. The sequence goes on from NW_026858618.1 coordinate 97,114, forward strand.
AAATCGAGGTCCCGTGTATGAGTGCTTAAACACTTGGCACGTTAAAGAACCAGGAGAAGCTTCTGGAATTGGGGCATCTTTCTGTATCTGTAATTGCACTATCCTCCAAAAAAATAAAATGACTAATACTCTTCTGGAGGACTCGCCCATATGGGCAACCGGTGGCGAGTATAAATAAACGCAAATACACACACACAAGTATACACACAGTAACAATATCAATAACAAAACATACAGGATCTTTAACAGGAATCGAGTAATTGACTTTCCTGGACATTTGTATGAATTCCGCTCTGTCGATGAAGGCAATCGGAAGCAAGATATTAGCTCCAAAAGCACGGTGGTTTAAAATAGCAGCACCAATTATTTTACTCCCTACCCTATCCGATAAATGTTTTATGGTTTGCGTGGTAATATATATGATATCAGCGAAACATGACAGATAGTGAAGTTTCTATCTTTGAATGTATAAGTGCGTCTTGAAAAGTTTAGATTTTCTGGTATGTATCTTTGACAGACAGATAAGTTAGGCTTAATTTAAAAAGAATTGTCTAATTTTCTTTGAAAAAATGCAATTAACTTGAGACTAACCTCCACATCTGCTTTAATATATCAAATCAAATTAGAACATATCTTTTGAAAATGAAGGCTGAATTGTTTCCTATAGGAAAATGAAAAAAACAATTTGAGAGAATTGTTACAAATATTTCTGAAGCACGTGTAAGGTATGAAGTACGATACAAATACATGCAAAAGAAGAAGAGCTGTATGTACCAAGTAGATGAAAGTGGTCAAGCTGTATATAATGAGTCATTGCAAGAAGTGGATGTTTTAGGTTCTATAAAAGTTGAAGAATACTATTTATTAGATACTACTACATCCCAAATTAGATGCTAATAGATAGCAGGGACTGAATAGATCACTTACCAATATACCTGATGTATATATAACTATATAATATAACTTTTCCTATTTACCGAGGGGTACTCCGAAGAGGCCGACTATCGGTGTCAGAATTTGTTAGTAAAAAAATCTGGAATGACACGTTCATGACAGAATGTGAGTTTAATTTTAACCCTTGAAATCTATTATAATTTAAACTGGAAACAACATTTTGTCTTAAGGTTCAAATACCCAATGGATGTTAAATCAACAATGCTAGTATATCACTGACCCCCTCATAAGGTCAAATAAAAACATTTCTCACCATTTTTTCAGTCAAATTAATCTTCAAGATGCAATTGCAGCACTGCAGGAGCAAGTGCGAGTCTTGCAGGAGTCCCAGAAAAGCCAACAAGATTCACAGAGAGAACATGGACGAAAGCTTCCAGTTGAGTTATCAGTAAGAATATTTAAATTAAAGCTGTTTATTATTTTCAGCGCAGGCTCAAACTCCTAGGCATAATAACAAACTGATAATAATTTTTTTATCTACTGGGTTCATTCATATTACCAGACAAAAATATGACGTTTGCTGTAACTACTATTTAAAACCATAAAAAGAATCGAATTTAACCAATTTGATTTTGGGTACTTAATACATGTAAACAAGACTCTATTAAACATGAAATTAAACATTTTGATCATTTATAATAAAGGTGTGTTTAAAGTTGGGCATTAGAAGAGCAAAAATCGTGTCAACAAATTTACCCCATGTTGTGTTTCTAAATATTTTGAAGTCTTGAATTGAACTTAATTTTTTAAAATCAGCTGGGGAACTACAACTATCGGATTGCAAGGTTAATCTTATTTGTAAAAACCAATAATTATGTGTCACTAAAATATATTGAGGTAGCCATTAGGGATTAAACGATGATCGAGTATAATCGAAAATTCAAAATTTTTTAATTGGTCTTTTTTTTAGGACTGATCGGCGATGATCAAATACAAAGTTTATTAATCATGTATCGGTAATTTATTTTCTTGCTGTTACTCAAGTGACTCACTGTATTATAAAAACAATCTAAATTAAAGCCAGCTTTGGTTTAAACAATTTCATTCAAATGAATATGAAAGCATACTGGTGACCATGGAGTTCATAGAAGACAGTGAGGCATTCTAGTTTAAAGATATACTATACTAAAATTAGACATAAGAAAGTATTTAGAATTGCTACACAGTCTATTGTAAATATAAAATAAACATGTTTTGACGTCACACAAAGAAAATAATTATGTTATGTATAAAATTATTCTACAGCCGAAAGGAATATCAATCTATAAGTGTCATTAAAAAAAACCTGGCAGTTTTGTTAAGAAAAGACCAACTGAACTTGTTCCCATACATAATTTAATCATTCCTTAAGTATTGGAATTGAGACACAATAGTTTCATGGATTTTAATGATTTTTTTTATGAAAATATTTTACTCAAGGATGATTAAACTAGTTTATTTCAGTTGATAGAGTGGAAGTTACACAAAATATAGAATATTAATGGAATTCTTATAAATATTAAAGCATGATATGTACATTGTACATATTTACTTTGTTATTGTAAATGTTTTGATTATGTAATCGATGATTGATCGAAAAAAGGTTGTTCGATTATTTTCAATGATCGATTATGATTTTTGTCCGATTAAGAAACCCTAGTAGCCATGCTCATTATATTAAGGCCTATATATGGGGTTGTAGTGGAAATTTACATTATTAACTATGTATCCCTCGTTTAGCGTTTCTTCTATAATAATTAGTTAATATAAATTGTTACGAGTCTTAAAAATATTATAATTTATAATAAGTTATATATTACTATTGAATGCTGTTATCATAATTTTAGAGAAAAGTCAAAGCAGTGAATGCAACATTGACCGAGAATTTTAATTTCAAGCAGACATTGAGGGCGCCAGAGAATACAATTGTGACTGAACTCCTTATGACTGCTATTGTTGATGAAACAATAATGAGTACGAAAGCAAGCTGATCAGAAGTAAGTTTTAACAAGCACTTTTTTGCAATACAATATTTGTTGGTAAACATGATGTGATATGTACTGAAAAAAAATAAAAGTGCATATCTGTTTTATTACATTATTTATAAATCCCTTCGACGGTGGGAACTGAGATTTTTCAGCTAATTTTCCACAATTTAGCCTTGTCTTTTAATAAGAGCTTTGGCACGCTATATTAGATTTTTTCTTAAAATATAAAAACAAGAACTCCAAGAGACCTCTTGTTTGACTTTTCTTTGCGAGTTGCCCAATGTATATTCATAATAATTACACATATGTAGTGATATCAAGTCTTAGCACACATCTTTTGGGGGAATTACCAGGAAATTTATTTTAGTCTAAAATAGTTTAGAGAAAATATGATTAATATATTCTGAATTTCTATTTTTAGAAGGAAAAAAATTGTTAAAATTAAATGTTTTTTTGATATTAATCTGTTATTTAAAAAAATACTATTAAGTTAATTACATTTTAAAGCTATTTATAAATATTAAAAAAGTATGATACTGAAAGTTTTATTTTTAAATCAATAGAGATATTTTTTATTCTAATGTAGGATAATTATTTTATTTTATGCTTTTCAGTGGATTACTGATTTATCCGTGAAAATTATATTTGATAATTTCACAGTGAAAATTATCAAAATATAATTTCACTTTTTTCAATGACGAAACTACTTTTTTTAAGATTTTTCCCCATGTGGTACCTCAATTTTATTTTTACGGACAATTCTGACAATGTCAGGCTGTTAAAAGAAATAGCAAAGCTGAAATAGATAAATAACTTAAATGTCAAAAGTAACACAGAGAGAAAACTTACTTCTATTCCTCAAATTCCAATCACCAAATTTCGTCTCTAAATTTTTTTTTGTTTCGTTTTTACAGTCTGAAAAATACATTCCTTCCCCATGCAAAACTGCTCTTGATGACATTTGGGCATATTAAAGTATCCTACGAGCAATAACTGCCGTATGCTTTATGAAAAATTGAAAAGCATTGACAGCCATCACTCGTAAAATAAGTAAATTAACCCAGCGTTTCTTCAGCAAGCTTCCAAGTTCCATTTTCCTAGCTCCTTTTCTGAAAGTTTTCACTACTGTCAACCCTTATTTTTTGTCTGTTACAATCCTCAAATAAGTTTTCTTTCTTTTAAAAAGGTGTATGACTAACAAATCCAAATAATATCCTTCTGAATCTTACACAATTATTTTCCTCCCATGAAATACACAACTTTAAAAAATGGCTGCCGTTTACATTTAAGAAAGTCAGGTCTAATATAAATTCGCAGTAAGTAACAGAAATATGGATGGATGGTTGGAATTTTCTCCTGCAAGAATTGTTTGTTTTTATTATTAAAACAAGCGATCATTCATATTTTTTTAATAAAATGAATAAATATCACAGTCATTTAACCTTGATTGGCGGACTTATTTTTCAGCTCAAGACTTCTTGTTTTAAATGTGAAATTCCGTCTAAATGGGGCTCTCAATGGGGGAAACAGATTTTAATATTAACGTAAAAATTATGGAAATTTCGTTTTAACTTGTTTTTAAGCATAAAATAAAAAGAAAATTTGTCTGTTTGTTGTGTAAGATGTAATTTTATTTCATCTCGTGAACTTAACAACAGTATTCTCACTCGTGGCTACGCCACTCGTGAGAATATTGTTTTTAAAGCTCACTCGATGAAATAAAATTTCATCTTACACACAAACAAACAAATATCCTCTATATATGCTGGCAAAATTGACATATTCTGTGCAAAAAGGAGATATTTGCCTAACGAATGTTTTATTGTAAAAAGGGAACAAAGGATGTTTATAAATTATACTTATCACATTTAAATCTATTCTATATATTGAATATAGTTATAATAATGACGGTTTGTTAAAATAAATCAATTTTTATTGCTTCGTTATGCCATCAAAATGGAAATTTTCTTTTTAGGGCAATGTAGATTGTTTTTGTGTCGCCTTGAAAAAGGCGACATATAGGGGTTATTTTTGTCGGCGTCCCATCAAGCTTGTCCGGAGCATGAGTCAGTCATTATAAGTCGGATTGACTTCAAACTTGGTATGCTTTTTATAATGATCCATTTCCCCAAATGTATAAAAACTATGGACTTGAAACTTCATAGGATGATAGATATTATTAAGAAGAAGTGCAGTGCCGAAGAACCGGTACTCTGCATTTCTTATTTTTTGAGTTATTGCCCTTTATTAATATTCATACTTTATTTTTGGCCAGGCCATTTCTCCTTCAGTATAAAAGCTATGGTCTATAAACTTCATAGGATGATAGATCTCATTAAGAAAAAGTGCAGTGTACAAGAACTGATACTCTGACTTTTGAGTTATTACCCTTTATTAATTTTCATACTTTAAATTGTCCAGGCCATTTCTCATAAATTATAAAAGCTATGGACTTGAAACTTCATAGGATGATAGATCTTATTGATAACAAGTGCAGTGAACAGAAACTGCTGTTCTGCAATATCTTTAAATATTTTTATCAAATCAATATCCTGACAAAAAGGCACTCGGCTGTTAACAACCACCTTCTTCATCTCATTATTTACTGATATATGTTCTTTATTTAGCCAAAATTGGCACAGGACACAAACAGATGATAACTGCAAAAGCCCAGATTTGCCTTAAGTTTTTGAGCACAATTTAAGCTTATGAAGTTACAATTCTGGGTTTCAGATTTATGAATTTTACATTATTAGGAGCTGTGCAGCGCTTTTTGAAGAGAGAAAAAGAATAGACCGCAATTTAACGGATAAACAACAGCAATGAATTGACAAAAAGAAACTAAGGTCAAGAAGAGAGAGAGTAAGTAGATTTAATAATTGAGAAAGGGCAATGCTCCTCTATACCATACTTACTTGACTAGATTGCTGCAAATGAACATGTCAGGGCTGCCACAGTAATCATGGACAACAGTATTTAAATACAAAATGCTGCATCCTTTTTCAGATTTTTAATCATGTTTAATATACCATTATTAATAGCACATATGGGCTGTCATCAGAGATTTTTCTCACTTTATTGGGAAGAGGCCTTAGTTAAACTCGCTAAAATTGCTGATTTGGGAAGTATAAAAGCTGGTTTATGTAAAACTGCATGATTTAAAAAAAATCAATTGGGAAGAGGCCCATTTTTACCAGGAATATTTGCCTTTGTTTTACAAAAAAAAACCTTTTAAGGTATTCTTTTCAATTTTTTCAAATATAATCACTTCATAATTATAATTATACCTGGTTAATCCGTTACTTTTGCAGTCTGTGTTAGAGGAGAGTCCTTCAGACTTGAAATAACAAGAACATTTCTAGCTTTACTTAAAATGTTTAAACACTGTTATGTAAAAAAAATTAAGAATAAAAATATCTAAAACCAATTTGCATCATCATACCATTACCATTTAATCCATTCACATCAACCCCTTAAGAAAATATTTATTGTATGCAACCATCACATACTGGCAAATATCTCAAAACAATAAGCAATATCTAAAGTTACTATAATTCATTTACTACATTTTAAGTGTTATTACACACCTTTTTACAAAACAGAGCTTCCTTTTAGTATTTTTTAAATTTCAAATATATAAAATTGGCAAAATTTACCATTGTTGTTGTTGATGTAACTTTTTTTGAGACAACAAAGTTTACTGGTATTTAATTCACTTGTCTAAAAATAATGTTTGTAATTTTTTAAACAAATTTCTTTGAGAATTAAAAAAAAAGTATACCAAAACTAATATGGAGTACTCAGTCATTTTTCCGATCGAGCCCTCGATTACTCGGATGATTTCCATTGATCTTTAATGTTTTATCACACAATATCAACACTGTCTTCATGCTACTTTCGTTTCTTTTTAAAGTCATAGAAATTGTAACTAAAATAGGACTGCAAGGGGGGTCACTTAGAATAACAAATAAACAAATATTTTAAATCAACAACATTACATTTTACATTGAAATTAGTGCACAATTCCATGTGCAGGTCAAACTGTTGATTGCGTCGTTAAATTTACGATATCATTTAGACCGCCTCCGTGGTCGAGGGGTTAGAGTCGATGACTTCTAATCCAGTAACCTCTCTTTTGATCTCCGGGAGATGCTTTACTAAATAGTGATTTAAAAACTCTTCTGCGACAAGGGATTAGCCAGCCTGGTTTTTATGGCGATGTGGTTTACAAACTTCGTAAGATTTTGGGTCATGGTAATTTTTCTGATGTTTTTGCTAAAATCATTAAACGTTTTATTAAAAGAGGTTATGACCCTACTATTTTAAGACATACTGCATGTTTAGTGTTCAACCCTTTTACAGTTGGACACTACGCTTTCCTCTTTTGATTGCATCTGACGGACCAAGTGGGAGACTCTATGATGGATAGTTCGTAAAGCCCTTTGGGACTGAATTGTCTTAATGTTTGTCTTTTGCCTTGCTTCGTCGGCCCTTGTAGGTGATTTTCTTGTTGCTCTGTCTTCCTTTAGGACATTTGAGTACTTTTGTTATGGTCATGGGTTTACTTTTATATGTTTCTACATGATCATTTTAGTGTTTTACTTATTTTACCTTTTGTAACCATGTAAACTGTTAGAATTTCACTTGGCGGGGATTCATTTTATTTACACTGTCTCGTTTATAGGAACATGGTGGGGCTAAGAGCGAGGTTTGGTGCACCATTAACCGGTTTAAACTCCCCAACAGTCATCATTTTGCTGCTGACCGTTCCAAGGCGGCGCCCCACTGTGTTCCTCAGATGTATGTCTATGTTGTTTCATACTGTTTTGGTGACACTTTTGCTTGTGTCCCTTGTTGTTTTCTCGTCTACGGTAAGTATCTTCCCCATTGTCTCTAGTTTTTATTTCTTTGATTAAACCCCCCCCCCCCCTCCCCGCCGTCTCCTGTCCCCTTTGTGGGCCTATTATTATTTTCTTTGAATTCCAAATCAGTTACAAATTATTTATCATTTAATGATTAACGTGTCGTTGCCCTGTCCTTTTTATGTTTGGGGTCCGCCTGGGCTCCTTGCCATTGGTTCTTGTTGCTGGGTCATGGGGGGGTTGCGTTCATTGAACGCCGCCTTTCCTTGTTGATCTTGTTTTTCATATTTGGTAGTTTAGCGCGGAGGAAGGTAGTCAAGTACTGGTGTAACTCTCCAGGAACGATGGTTAGGAAGAAACTACCAGCCTATACTACTGAAATACTGTTGGGAAAAGGCGTAAAATGAAACAAACAAACGATATCATTTCGCACCTCTGCATATATGTTTTGATTGTATTAAACAAAGATACAATGTACATCTCCGAAATTCTGAATTAATTGGATACACTTATCTTTCTTAATCGCAAAAAAACAACAACAAATTATATATATCCCCCCCGAGTGATTGAATATCAATTTTGTTAACCGATATTCTGACGTTCAATCAAGTACTTGGTTAACCGGACTCTTCCCCTTTGCCCCTAGTTTTTATTTATTCCCCCCTTCCCCGGGTCTCATGTCCCCTTCCCCAGTGCCTTTTGACTTTATGGGCCTTATTTCTTTGATTAACCCCCCCCCCCCCTTCCCCCGGTCTCCTGTCCTCTTCCCCTTTGTGGGCCTATTATTCAATCATTTATTTGTTTTCTTTGAATTCCTAATCAGTTACAAATTATTTATCATTTGGTGATTGGCCTGTCCGAGCTCTGTCCTGTTTTTGTTTGGGGTCCGCCTGGGCTCCGTGCCACTGGTTCTTGTTACTGGGTCATTTAGGGGTTGCGTTCATTGAACGCCGCCTTTCCTTGTTGATCTTGTTTATCGTATACTAGTATTCAATCATTTATTTGTTTTCTTTTAGTTCCTTATCAGTTACTAATTATTTATTCTTATGTAGTGATTTGCCTGCCCCTGCTCTGCCTTATGCCGTCCTATTTTTGTTTGGGGTCCTCCTGGGCTCCTTGCCACTGACGATTGTTACTGGGTCGGGTGGGTGCTGCGATAATTGAACGCCGCCTTTCCTTGTCGATCTTGTTTATCATATTTCATTGCCAGTAATTGGGATAAAGCAATTAAAATATTTAGTTGTACTGTCCCTTATTAAGATACAGCTCGTGACAAAATACTTACATTATTACTTTATACAACAAGAAATTAGTGTTTTAAGCTATTTTTAAGGAGCTCAGCCAGGTGTAAATGTTGACTAAAATTGTCTTTATTCTGATTTCTTTGGTCCTGCATTAAATGTCAAGATACTTCTTGGAATGTCTGACTTGTGACAGTACTGTCAAAAAGTACATGCTAAATTGGCTGTAATAATGTAATATCCAGTTGACAACTTATGTTATGAAGCAGAATTTATGTTTGTTTAATATCAATTATGTTTATGCGTCCTCGGCCAAATTTAGCATATGCAGAATCCTAGGGATGTTGAACTTATTCATTATCCCTCATGTACAGGCTCAATCAAACCGAGTCTGCAATTCTTATGTTATTTTGTTGTGATTAATGCTTCCGAGGGATCACTTTGTTTCCAGAATTTTGAAATCCACACATCATCTAGCACCAATGAACATGCAAAAAATAGAGAAATACAGAATCTCTAAAGAAAGCCCAACATGACATAATTGAAAATGTTGCAGGCTCGGTTTGATTGAGCCTGTTCATGAAAGGTACTGGAAAGTGCAGTTACCGTCCAAGCCCCCTAGCACCGGCTTTAGCAGAATTCAACATTTAAACACAGAAATGGTGAAATTTTGAAACCAAGATACTGGATCATGCATCACCGAATACATACCTAAGTAACCGATATTCTCCATACTTAAGCACTTCCCCTGTCAAATGTTTTAGTTTGTCACTCATCTGACAAAAAAGTTTATAGTCTGTTCGGACTATGATTGTGTCAAGCATCAGGCTAGGACTATAAGCTAAATTCGCAGACTTACAATGAAACTTAATATCTGATTTCAAATTTTAACATGATTGCCATGAACTTGAAGTATTGTTTTGTATTTTCAGTTGTACAATATGAGAAAGAAATTTGCAAGAGGAGAAGAAATTGAGGTGATCAATCGGGCTCATCCAGAAACTATGAGTGATGAGGAGAGTAATGAGGACACGTTGGTATTGAGGGCGCCAAACTGGAGGGAAAAAAGTTTTGGAGATATGTTACATGAAATAGATTCGAGGATTGTGGTTGAGAGGGAGAAAAATGGTGTGACATTTTATTGTAGTAGGAAGAGGAGGAGGGGCTGTGAGTCTGAGAGTGATGGTGAGAGAAGAGTTTGTTCAGAGCGACGGAGATGATGTGTCTGATTTAAGAGTTGATATGGCTGAAATCCGGGCGAACGAGGACAACGAGACAGAAAGACAGAAATATTGTTGTGAGAACAATTTCTAAGTTAAAGAGAAAACAGTTAAAAGACATTAGGTCAGTAATTATATATAATGTATAGGAAGAGAACCAGTAAAATGTGATTTTACAAGTTGAAACTGACGGTTGTAATGGAACTGTTCAATCGTATTTCCATTTCTGAAAAATTATTTATGCCTTTGTGGATTTTGTATGGTTGCATTTTTGTCAGTTATATTGTCTATAATTTTAATACAATTAGTAACTTGTTTTATTTTATAGTCTATTTAGCTTTTTATAGTTGTAAACACTTAATCTGCTTGACTTGATTTTTTATTTTGCTTTGAATTACATTGTGGAGAAATGCAGTCCTTTACATATTATGTTTTTAAAGTTTTTGCCTTTATGAATTTAATATTTTTGTCCAAAGAACAGTTTTGGATATTTCAATTTTCAGTAAAATTCAGAAAATGAAACTTTACTCATTAAATTGTTCAAAAGTGTATAAACCTATATATTTGCTGCTAAAAATAGTGTTTGAATTTTAAAAAGGAACACTTCCAAAATGCTTGTATGAGAGAAATATAGTTCATGTAGAAAATTGCTTAAATACACAAATAATTGCTAAATTGATAAACCCTATTTTAAAAGAATTGATATTTTGTAAACTTGGGACATTTTTTTCTGTTTACATTAAATTTTCATGTGTGTTAAATAAAAGAGGCATTCTATGTTATGTTACGACTCTTTAGACAATTAAATTATTGAACATTATGAATATACTGTTGATAAATCTAATATATATATTTTGGAATATAGCTTTATACCCTTTAAAAGCTTCAGATGTGGATGATTAGATGTTAAACATTATATACATTTTTGGCAAAATTAATTTTGACACTTTTTAGCAGGTTAAGGGTAATGCAAATAGGATGTTTCATCATTACATGTAAAAACATGCAGGATTTATTCATTCAGAGAGTGAAATCATGTTAGACTATATATATATACATGTAGCTATAATAATCTTCAAAGCAATTTATGGAAGATTTGGTGCTTTATGAAGCAGGGCTTTTTTCACAGGTTGGGGAAGCAGCCCTGCCCTTAAATTTGTGGAAAAATTACTAGGTAATTTGCAAATGGGGAAGAAAAAACTTTATGTTAATTAAATATTGATGAAAAAAGGCATGATTTTAAAGATTTTTTCTTTAGGGAAGCTGCCCTATAACGGGCCCTGCTATAAAAGGAAAAAAAAAGCCCGGTAAAGGTTTATGTATATATTCATTTAATGGTAACTGTGACCCAATTTATATTGGTGGAAAGCCAATATAATATTTTTATATTGTAAAACATTGTCATAATTTTTCTGTTTTGCCTTTTGTTAGTAGAAAGTGGTTTGCATAAAGTCCTTTTAGAAAAATGAAACATAGTTGGTCACAAATATATATTGGGTTACAGTATTTCTTTATCAACATTGATTGAATTTATGCATTAACCAGCTTTGTTTCTTGTCAAGTACAACTTTTTACCTTGCCATATAGCATTCTCATATTTACTTCATACATGTATATATATACTTTACTGAAGTATGATAAAAATAAGAGAAATAATATTCTAAAGGTTTAAAAAGGCTTACTTGTCTTTTTGGATTTCAGCATATGCATATTTTAAAATTACTTTTTTTCTAGAAATTGATATATTATGTTAAGTTCTAGTATTCAAATGTGCATAATTATTTAATTTCTATATCTTAACTGTTTTACCTGAAATGCAAAAGAAAGGCTTTCTGTGGTGTTATTTATTTATCATATATTTATTTCTGTTGTGTGTTATTTTAATAGACAGGAAGTCACTATTCTTTCATTTGAATGTTAGCATTAAAACAGTCTTAGGCTAACATATAAATGCACTTGCCATATAACTGTGAAGATAACGCAGGAATTTTGTGAAAGATATTGTACTATAATGTGAGAAAAAAATACACTAGTGCAACATTCTAGTGAAAATACTGCAAATGTGATAAAAAGCATATATAAAAAATATACTTAAAACTCTTGCATTACCAATATTTTCAGGTGAGTGATTTCTTTTCAAGATCATTTGTGAGTATGAGTACATGGCCACTGTTTTGAAGGCAACTTCTGTATCCATCGATATATATCAGTACATTAATATACACGAAAAAATATATTTAACACTTTAAATGAGTTTTGCATAATTACTATGTGATATGCTGAAAGCCAAAAATCTGACATCTTCTTTTAAAATGTCAGTTTCTTTTGAGCATCAAATGATCAGTAAGTGTTTATTCCAAAACAGTAGCAAACTCGTACTGAATTTGGAAAATATTTTTTGTTAATGTAATAATATATATACAAAAATAATCAAGTGGACTTCATTGCGGTAGCCAAGTTTTGATTTTGATGTATAATTTCCAAAATATGCGTCATTACAAAATGCAAATATATATGCCTTTTCATTTTATTTGCTAAAAACTTTAAAACTGGCATGTGTTCTTGCAAGTTGGATCACAAATATCCAAAATGAGTGTTATTTTCACATTTCTACAATATCGGATACATGCAATAAATGTAGCTTAGATATACTTATTTTGTTTGACATATTTATTTTTACTGTTGATATGTTAACATTTTAAACAAATCTTTAATAAACTACTGTTTATTATTATTGAGTTGATTTTTTTGCTTCTATCGCCTTACTTGTTCTTTATCTGACGTTTAAAGACAGTATTTTAGTCCTGAGTATTCAATTTGTCCTGAGTATTCAATTTGTCAATTCATAGGTCAGAATGATGGACATAAATGGCTGTACTTGTGTCTTTTTCAAAAAAAGGGGGGGGGGACGTCCGTGGCTGAGTGTCATTGACTTCAAACCACTTGCCCCTCACCGCTGTGGGTTCGAATCCCGACAGGGACTTTGGATTCTTTCATGTGAGGAAGCTATCCAGCTAGCTTACGGAACGTCGGTGGTTCTACTCAGGTGCCAGTTCGTGCCTGAAATAATGCACGGAAGGGCACCGGAGGTCTTCCTCCACCAGTAAAGCTGGAACGTCTCTAAATGACCTATACTGTGTCGGTAGGACGTAACTTCCTTTATATCTGTAGTATACTAGGTCCGTATTTCCCAAGTATACGAGTCATATACAGACTTGAGAAATCCCGTTTTCTGCAAGAATACATTTTCATATACTTCCTGTATATAGTTAGTATACTAAGTCTGTATATGTATGTATACTAGTCATATACTTACTTAAAAAATCCTGTATTCTATGAGTATACCAGTCCGTATATCAGTAGTATACTATGTCTGTATTTGTATGTATATGTGGCATATACTGACTAAAAAAATCCCGTATACTAAACGTATACGACATATATTGTATGTATATCTGACGTATACAAAGCCCGTACTTGCATGTATTCTTAACATTTACGAGGTCAAATATTCCCGTATTCTATATATACAATCCCGTACATTCCTGTATTCTATAAATATACAATCCCGTACATTTCCGTATTTTATAAATATACAATCCCGTACATTCCTGTATTCAAGACATATACAATCCAGTACATTTCCGTATTCTATAAATATAGAATCCCGTACATTCACGTATTCTATAAATATACATACCGGGAATTTCTTGTATTCGACTAATAAACCACTATTTTACAAATTTAAAGAAAAAAAACCTTGAAAAAAATACATATACAGGTTTTCACTTCCTGTATACTGCGCATGTATATTCTGTGTTCCCTAAACGGACTCGTATATTTGGTCCGTATATTAGGCATATACGTCCCGTACATGTTGAAAATACGGGACCGTATATTCCCGTATATTAGGGTCTTTTTCGCAGTTGCAGAGTGCTGCTTGGGTTCTAACCGGTAGGGGACTTATGGATTGCTTATAATACTATGATAATTGCTTGTTAAGTTTTTGTTCAGTTTTACTAAAAGAAATATTAATTCACTGTATGTTTTTGAAGAAATAAGTAGATCCGAACTTTAGATTTGGTTATTTCTTCCATGTAGATCTGATGACAACCGTACATGTTTCGACTTCTTTATGAGAAAGCTATTTTAGCCATGTAAACAAAGCATTAGAAGAAGTATCAAATTACCGTTATCCGTGGAAGTTAAACAAGTTGTTATTATTGTTGATTTTTGTTAGAAAAAACATGTTTGAAGTATTTTTAACAAATTAACTTGAAATAATAAAGTTTATAGCGAATAAATTTTAAAGGGCAAGATTGTGTTGCAAGTTTACCTTTAAACAAATTTTTTTTTCCTGTCGGCTTTACGGACAATGTCATGTTTGTTGTCGAAACAACTCGGTATTGCTTTTCCAAATTTAGAAACCGCATCGCTTTCAAAATAATGAAACCTCTTTCAAAATGGTTGTTTGAAAGTCCACGAGAGGATGACTACCTGTGGGTGGATGTCAGATCCTAATGCGTAGTATCATTTAGGAGCTGATTTTAATCAGATTGAGAAATAACCCAAAATCATGGCAAAAATACGGACAACTATAAATTGTGTTAGTGCGCCGTAAAACCAAACAAACAAAATGACACGATTGTAAATCGTCAATTCTAAATTTTATCCCAATTATATAACAAGCCAACAAGGATAACAGATTATTACACATTTGTTTGGGTGTTAAAAAGTGCAATTCTCAAAGCTCCTGGAACGTATGGTACAAAAATGGATCGATTATGATTTTAGATAAACGAATTTTTAGATCAACTTTCATTGAACGCCACCTTTCCTTGTTGATCTTGTTTATCATATATTATTTGGTATTTATACAGAAAATTGATTGATAACTCTAAGAGCGTTTGACACTAAAATGTATCAAATACGATATTTAATGCATATTGTCTGACACCAAAAACAAATACACTTTAAGTTATGAGCATCAACATACAGAATTTAAAGAAATTAATTATTGAAACAATAAAAACACAAGAAACATGGCAATGCCATGAAACCAGGTTTTCAATTATCACTATTGTAGATAAATATGTTGTATTTGAAATACAAATACAAGCAACAAACAATGTAACTATGTGCAATGTAAAACATGAATAATGTAGGAGGAATTGCCACTGAAGAAGTGTTCACTATAATATTATGTATAAGGAAAAAAACAAAGGGCCATAATTAGGTCAAAAACTATCCAATCACAAAACCCCGACAATATGTGCCAGGGTGCTTGATGACAAAGCTTCTGTGAAAGTTTGAACAAAATCCGTTGAGAAATGTAGGACGAGTTCAGCACAGAAGAATTTGTTCACTATAATTATATTGATAATTCTGTATAATGAAAAACAAGTTACAAAGTAGACATGAAATAATATATCATATCTTTTTTAAATTACCTCCAAAGATGATATGACCTTTGACTGCCAAATCAAGTTAAAATCATGTAAACAGGATTTTCAATGTTAATGTCACTGTGACCTTGACCTTGGTGCCAGCCATGCGGAACATGCGTTCTGCACGTCATCTTGATGTGGTAAACATTTGTCTGAAGTTTCATCAAAATTCTTCAAAGGGTTGAAGAGTTACAGAGCGGACAGGATTTTCAATGTTAATGTCACTGTGACCTTGACCTTGGAGCCAGCCATGCGGAACATGCGTTCTGCACGTCATCTTGATGTGGTAAACATTTGTCTGAAGTTTCATCAAAATTCTTCAAAGGGTTGAAGAGTTACAGAGCGGACACAATTTCGTTTGACGCCCGAAGTTAAAATCATGTAAACAGGATTTTCAATGTTAATGTCACTGTGACCTTGACCTTGTAGCCAGCCATGCGGAACATGCGTTCTGCACGTCATCTTGATGTGGTAAACATTTGTCTGAAGTTTCATCAAAATTCTTCAAAGGGTTGAAGAGTTACAGAGCGGACAGGATTTTCAATGTTAATGTCACTGTGACCTTGACCTTGGAGCCAGCCATGCGGAACATGCGTTCTGCACGTCATCTTGATGTGGTAAACATTTGTCTGAAGTTTCATCAAAATTCTTCAAAGGGTTGAAGAGTTACAGAGCGGACACAATTTCGTTTGACGGCCGAAGTTAAAATCATGTAAACAGGATTTTCAATGTTAATGTCACTGTGACCTTGACCTTGGAGCCAGCCATGCGGAACATGCGTTCTGCACGTCATCTTGATGTGGTAAACATTTGTCTGAAGTTTCATCAAAATTCTTCAAAGGGTTGAAGAGTTACAGAGCGGACAGGATTTTCAATGTTAATGTCACTGTGACCTTGACCTTGGAGCCAGCCATGCGGAACATGCGTTCTGCACGTCATCTTGATGTGGTAAACATTTGTCTGAAGTTTCATCAAAATTCTTCAAAGGGTTGAAGAGTTACAGAGCGGACACAATTTCGTTTGACGCCCGAAGTTAAAATCATGTAAACAGGATTTTCAATGTTAATGTCACTGTGACCTTGACCTTGGAGCCAGCCATGCGGAACATGCGTTCTGCACGTCATCTTGATGTGGTAAACATTTGTCTGAAGTTTCATCAAAATTCTTCAAAGGGTTGAAGAGTTACAGAGCGGACAGGATTTTCAATGTTAATGTCACTGTGACCTTGACCTTGGAGCCAGCCATGCGGAACATGCGTTCTGCACGTCATCTTGATGTGGTAAACATTTGTCTGAAGTTTCATCAAAATTCTTCAAAGGGTTGAAGAGTTACAGAGCGGACACAATTTCGTTTGACGGCCGAAGTTAAAATCATGTAAACAGGATTTTCAATGTTAATGTCACTGTGACCTTGACCTTGGAGCCAGCCATGCGGAACATGCGTTCTGCACATCATCTTGATGTGGTAAACATTTGTCTGAAGTTTCATCAAAATTCTTCAAAGGGTTGAAGAGTTACAGAGCGGACAGGATTTTCAATGTTAATGTCACTGTGACCTTGACCTTGGAGCCAGCCATGCGGAACATGCGTTCTGCACGTCATCTTGATGTGGTAAACATTTGTCTGAAGTTTCATCAAAATTCTTCAAAGGGTTGAAGAGTTACAGAGCGGACACAATTTCGTTTGACGCCCGAAGTTAAAATCATGTAAACAGGATTTTCAATGTTAATGTCACTGTGACCTTGACCTCGGAGCCAGCCATGCGGGAACATGCGTTCTGCACGTCATCTTGATGTGGTAAACATTTGTCTGAAGTTTCATCAAAATTCTTCAAAGGGTTGAAGAGTTACAGAGCGGACAGGATTTTCAATGTTAATGTCACTGTGACCTTGACCTTGGAGCCAGCCATGCGGAACATGCGTTCTGCACGTCATCTTGATGTGGTAAACATTTGTCTGAAGTTTCATCAAAATTCTTCAAAGGGTTGAAGAGTTACAGAGCGGACACAATTTCGTTTGACGCCCGCCCGCCCATCCGCCCATCCGCCCGCCATACCCCAATCTAATAACCAGGATTTTCAAAATTGAAAACCTGGTTAAAAAACGTTTCTGTCTCAGACAATGCTATCTACACTCGGGCATTTCAAAGCCTCTTTAAATTTTCCGATTAACACTTATTTCATAGTTAATTTTCAAAAGAATAACACAGGTTCATATGTGAGTTTATTTTTCAGATCACTCGTATAACACCGGTACGTGTAAGCTTGAAAGTGGAAGCCTCAATCTCAAATATATTGATACTGATCAAATTTTGATGCATTACTTTTTATGATAAAAAAAAAGGTTTTAATCGAAATTGATATCAAGAAACCTTCGACTTCATATTGTTTAATGATTCGAACCATGTGTTTGCGGAGTTTTAAAGAAGTAATAGAAATGTACATAAACAGCAGATACTGAAACGGAAATCATTTATCAATTTAATTCACTTTCAAACAAAACATGCTAAAATAAGTTTCAATTTCGTTTAAAATGAAATAGTCTGTTTCTCAATGCCACTGTGTCCTTTCCATATATAAAATATGATAAACAAGATCAACAAGGAAAGGCGGCGTTCAATGAACGCAAACCCCCACACGACCCATCACCAAGAACCAATGGCAAAATTAAAGAAATAAGACTATGGCAAAAGGGAAGATACTTACCGTATACGAGAAAACAAAAAGGGACACAAACAAAAGTGTCACCAAAACAGTATGACACAGAGGGGCGCCGCCTTGGAACCATCAGCAGCGTAAGTACAACTTGGGAGATTAAACCGGTTTATGGTGCACAAAACCTCACTCTTAGCCCCACCAGGTTTCCTATAAACGAGAATAAAATGAATCCCCGCCAAGTGACATTCTAACAGTTGTTATGGTTACAAAAGGTGAAATAAGTAAACAACACCAAACTGATCACGTAGAAACATATAAAAGAAAACCCAATGACCATAACAAAAGTACTTAATGTCTTAAAGGAAGACAGTTTTGTTTGTTTGTTTCATTTTACGCCTTTTCCCCAACAGTATTTCAGTCATATAGGCGGGTAGTTTCCTAACCATCGTTCATTGAGAGTTACACCAGTACTAGACAACTTTCCTCCGTGCTAAACTACCAAAGCATCTCCCGGGGATCGAACCTACGCCAGAGATAACTGGAAAAGGAAGGCAGAGCAACAAGGAAAGCACCTATAAGGGCCCGACGAAGCAAGACAGAAGACGAACATAAAAGCAATTCAGTCCCAAAGGGCTTTAAGAACTGCCCATCATAGAGTCTCCCACTTGGTCCGTCAAGGAAAGCGTAGTATAGAGCTACAATATGTTAGCCCCAAAACGCGTGTCTTTATTACCAAACTCTCTACCAGTTAGTTTATTTCGCATTCAAGTTCAAGTACTAAATATAATTAAAATAGAGAAGGGGCGTTCGCGGCCGAGTGGTTTAGGTCGTTGACTTCAAACCACTTGCCCCTCACCGCAGTGGGTTCGACAGGGACTTTGGATTCTTTCATGTGAAGAAGCTATCTATCTAGCTTACGGAACGTCGGTGGTTCTACTCAGGTGCCCGTTTACACGGAAGGGCACATGAGGCCGTCCTTCACAAGTTAAGCTGGAACGTCGCCAAATGACCTATACTGTGTCGGTGTGACGTAAAACCTAATCAAACTAACAAAATAGAGATAATAAGAATCCATAAAGAAAACCAAACACGTCAAAATTAAAAATGTTGCAGACTCGGTTTGATTGAGCCTGTTCATGGACGATACTGTCAAGTGCAAACTGCCGTCCACGCCCCCTAGCACCAGTCGCACTTAATCTGTATTGAGCAAGCGAGAGATAATTACCATGCACCTAATATAAGGTATCAAGAGGGAAGACGTGAAGCAATTTATAATAAGCTTTTTCTAAATAACTTCTGATTAAATAGAAAAGAACGGAGATCTAATACAGATAAAGACCCACGATCGAATAAAGTAATTGTATCTTTGTCCGCGTTTCTATTCAACAAGACGTTTTGTACTTCTAACTAAATGATAAGCTTCCTATCGGCTGAGGGTTGCCTTTACGGCTTGAGGCATCAGCATTGCAGTGACCGTTTATCCCTGCGTTATCGTAAGATGCGTGATCGTTTTAAAATGATTAAATCTGCTGTTCACTGAAAAAAACCCCCAAAAGGGGGGGAAAAAGGAAAAAAAAAAATTTTTGGGCTTAAGAATAAATTTTCAAAAACTAATTGGGAAGGGAAAATTAAAATTTGAAAAAAATCCCCCCCTTTTTATAAACCAAAAAAATTTTTTTAATTAAATTAATTAATTTTTTAAAATTTTTCCCCAAAAGGTTTAAAAATTTTTAAAAAACCGGGGTTTTTTATTTGTTTTAAAGTTTAAAAAAAAAATTTTTTTAAAATTTAAAGGGGGGGAAAGTAATTTTTTGACAGGGGGTTGAAAATTTTTTAAATTTTGAAAAGCCCCCGGGGGCTTTTAAAAAAGGGGACAAAAATTTTTTTTCAGAAATTTTTTTTTAAATTTAAATTTTTGGGGGCCCTTCCGGGGTTTTTTGGGTAAGGGGGGGGGGTTTGATTTTTTCCCCTTTTAAAAGAAAAAATTTTTTAATTGGGGAAAATTTAATAAAAAGAAGGTTTTAAAAAACCAAAAAATTTTAAAACCCGGGAAAATTTGCGTCTAAAAGGGAAAGGCATCGGTTTTTGCCACTCCCCCCAGAGTTTTTAAATTTTTACCGGAAAATTTGCCCATTTTTTTTTTAAAAGGGAAAAAAATTTTGGGGCAAGCTTTTTAAAACCTTTTTTGAAAAGGGGGTTTTTTTAATTTGAATTCCAGAGGGGCCCCGGTAAAAATTTTTTCCCCAAAAAAAAAGGAAATTTAGTTTTTTTTTAAAAAATTTTTTTTTGGCAAAAATTGCTATTTGAAAATAAGTTTACAAAAATTTTTTCAAAGCGTCGTTTTTAAAAATTTTTTTTAAAAAATTTGGGGTCCCCCCAAATGGGGGTTTTTTGAAAAAACTTTTTAATTCCAATTTTTAAATTAAGGTTTTTTTTCAAAAAAGGCTTTTTCCCTTTAAAATTTTTATTTGTTTAAATAAATTTAAATTTGGGGTTTTTGGGGCCCAATTTTTCCTTTAAATTTTAAAATTTTAAATTTTTTAAATTTTTAAAAAATTTAATTTTTTCCCCTTTTAATTTAAACTTCCTTTTTTTTTTTTAATTTTTTTTTAAAAAACCTTTTTTTTAAAAAATTTTTTTTTTAAAGAAAAAAAATTTTAAAATTTTTTTGCCCTTTAGACAAAAAAAAAAGGGGAAATTTTTATTTACGTAAATTATATTTAAAGTTTTTTATTTTAAAAAGGGCAAAAAAAAATTTTTTAAAAACCCAAGAAAATTTTTAATTTTTTGCCTTTTTAAAGGGATTTTTTAATAATTTAAAACGGGGTTGGTTCAAAAAAAACATGTTTAAATTAATTTTTTTTAAAAATTTTTTTTTAAAAATAAAAACAAAAAAAAAATTTTTTTTTCCCTTTCATTTAATTCCTAAAAAAAACGAAGACTTCCCCAAAATTTTTTTTTTTAAAAACGTTTCCGGACCCAAAGGAGTAGTATATTCTACAGTAATGCATCAATGACAATCATTACGGCACTAAGACTCCTTTACTCACTATTTACACGTTCCGCCGTTCTTTTCATATTTATCAGAAAAAAAAAACGCCTAAAGGAGATATTGTTGCCGAGAAGGTTATGTTTGAGAAAGTCCAGATCGGCTTGTTTTTCTCAATGGAATTATGCGGCTTCCTAGCTAAGTTAGCTTTACTTGTTTCAAGGATGAAGGCCCCGGTTTGCTATAAACGGTAGCAAGCACTATATCTTGATCCACGCAACAAAATATAGAATGAAAAATGAAAAACAGACTCTATTTCTTTTGTTTTGTGTGTGCCGTGCGTGCGTAACGTGTGTGTTAAAATTGTCCGATGTTTGTGAAAAAATGTTTTATGTTCTACATGTATTTATTTAGAAAAGTTGTTAAAACGTGAAAACCAAGTTATATGAAATTGTATAATTACAAAGTTCAATTATGCTTACAATTAACTCAACCACTTTTATCATTCAATATAATGGATAATTATTTATGTAATTGTTCAAAAACAGTAGGAAATGGGCTGTCGGTTTATGAGAGTAAATTTAATTGAGAAAACATTAGCTTGCAAGCAGCCTCACAGAAAATAAGTAAACAAAATGAATTATAACTTTTGTAATCTCAAACATGCTTGTTCCTTGATTTTTTTTAAACGCAACCCAAACCCAGCATCGCATGTTTTCAACATTATTCTAGAATTAAGTTGTCAAATTTAAAATTAATTGTGTGGTCTGAAAACTTAATTTTTTTTTTACGAAACCCAAACTATTAATATGATACATTCATTTTAATTTTAAAAATTTTTTTTTTTTATCTTGTCTGTGAAAAAAATATTATTAAAAATTTGGGAATTATTAGTTAAAAAAAAATTCAAAATAATTTTTTAACTGTCCTATTATATAAATTATATTGATACAATGAGTTGAATAAATTTAAAAATTCGTAGTTTAAAGACTTCAGGGATTTTTAATGGTTACCGCACAGTTATTCAATTGTAATATTTTGCTTGAATTGAAAAGCAAAATTGCTTGTTTTAAAACACCCCAAATACAAAAATTTATACATTGCAGGCTTGGCATATGCCTGTTTAGTGACAAAAGAAATAAGTGCTAGGCACTTCCATGCCCAATAGTAAGTTGTTGAAATAAGTTATTGATTAAATATTTAATTAAGATATTTCAGGACAACAATAATTGTAGTGTTTGTAGTTGTTTCAGTTTCTTCTATTTGATATTTTTCTTAATAAGTGATTTAATAATTCCATATTGAATAGTAAACGTTGCTTTCTTTAAAAATATTTCATATAGTGACAAATCGAATTTAGAATAGATAATTGATAAAGTACACCAAGTAGCCTCTTAAACCTTCAAACTCCCTTTTAAATTAATGATTGACCCAAAAGATCACTTTGCACCTTAATAAAACAAAATCATTGTTCTGAAACTTATTTATATTTAATTGCTTATGATATCTTTGAAACGAAAACCGTACGAAATTTTGTCCTAAATGGTTTTTGGAAAATTTGTTTGGGGTTGGGCCCCCTCCCTTCTTTTTTTTTTGTTTGATCATAACAAAAAGGGGGAAATTTATCTAAACAAAGCGGGGTTTTTTTTTAAAATTTACAAATTTTCCCCAGAAAGGGGCTTCACCTACCCCTAAACATCTTTAAGAATGTGCTTTTTAAAGGTTTTTGACCATGCTGAAATAAAACAGGCTTATAGAAATTTTTAAAAAAATGCGTTGCTCTTGGCTTTCTATTACAAAGGGATAAAACTCAATTATGTTTTGATTTAGTTAAAACAAATTTTGGGTTCAAAATAAAAGTACAGACATGATACTGTTATTATTAATGTAAAGATTTCAAAGCCTGAGGGTTGATCATCAAAATAAATTTTTTTGAGCAAGAAGAACTAAATGGAATGTATTACACCGATATCACTTTTTGAATTCAATGTTTGTGTAATGTTGGTTACTTAAATTTCCTCATACTAACAAGATAATGAAAGTATATTTAAATACAATGTAGATAAAAAAGTTTCATGCGTTAACAAAATTAAAAACAAATCTGATTAAAAACATGTTATATTTTTTTTCCCACACTATTCTTTATACACACAAAACGAAACCAATTACAAGAACATTTTATGACGCAAATAAAATAATGTATTTCCTCCCGATGAAAACAATTAGACACCAAAACACTATGTTTTAATGGACGGACACAGAAACAAAACTCGCCAGTATGTTCTATTATACCAAACCAACAAGTCTAACAGTTATTCTTATTGCTTAATAAAATGCATTTTCCAGAAGATTCATCGCACGTTCATTATAAACTGTTTTATGGCACATTATGCCTGAGAATTTATTTAAAGAAAGAACTGGAGTTTTCATAAAATTAATATATGGTTTTAGAACATGTACATAGTAATCACCTTAGAAAGTATCTTGACTGTAAAATTATTTTTGACGTAGAAAGCCAAAACGTGTTACCACTTCCATACACAAAATAATCAGTCACAATAAATAATCTAAAACTGCAACAGGAGCAAAATTATGGTTCATGTAAAATTAACCAATGCATAACATTTTGGGATACTATAACAAGACACAAAAAATAAAAAGCTTCTGAGAAATAAAAATAAAAAGCATTTCTTTAGGCATAATGGGCCTGTAAGATATATACATTATTGTTTCTTTAAAAAAAGATCCAGACATACAGATTTGTTATTAATACAGTTAATGATTTATTGCTCAATAGTGTAATAGAGATTTTGATAGCATAATACATCAGCTCGAAAATTTAATGTGTATTGTCTGACACACAAAACACTGCGATATTGAGAAAATGTTACAGTAATATTGATAATTTAAAAAACCAAAAAATGCTTTCTTTGTGTAATCTTTATTCGGGCTTTGCATCTTTTTAAAATCATTGATTAACAAGAATTACGCAATGTACATCAACAAAAACCATGGGCCCATAGTTTAAGCCTTACTTTGGTCTTGACCATGTTACTTTGTACAACACCAATAATTGTTAGTTCTTTTTTCCTTTTTTGTTAGTTACAGGAAAATGGCTCGTAAATGGGTTAAATAACTTTAATTTTCAATCCACCATAATTGGTCTAAAACAAATATCAAACCTTTAACATGGACCACATAAAAACATCGATGTAATTACCTATCTATTTTTGTGATAACAATCATAAACTCTACAATACAATTCAGAAAGTAAACTTGTTTTAAATTATTAATCAAGTAACAAAAAATAATCAGTAATACACTTTTTAACCGTTTTTAACGAAATTTACTAATACAAAGTTGTACAAGTATTACGGAACTTTAGCGGAATGTTGAAAACAATAATTGCAGTCCCAAAAAAAAATAATCCTGTCTGATCCTTGTTAATAATTAAATGTATCACTAAAGGATTCTCTAAAAATGTAACCAACCCCCAAGATACAAAAAATAATCACTGTAAATACAGTATGCTAACAAATTGTAGAACAGTCTTATGAAGACACTTTGTTATTATACTTTGGTATTTCATTGCACCCTTGCTTTTCCTCGCAACTTCCTGATCATGCCGTGATCCAATGGTAAGACTCTTGCTTCATATGTCGGACGACCGAGGTTTGAAGTCCGAGAAATACATTAATTCGTTACTTATTCATGTAAGTAGACTACACACGCGCATAGAATGTATGGTTTTTAATGAATAAAATGTAATGACTGGATAAAAATTTAATAAGGAACAATGGCCGCTAACAAAAAGGCTATTCATGTATCAAAATCAAAATGGTGTTAGGCATCATATCATATTTTTTGTTACAGCTTGCAAAATCTTTAAAAACGGTTTTAATATAAGTTTTATTAGATGCCCTAAACCAAAGGGACTGGTTTACTTTTTTTAGGATATTTGTGTCATTTTTGATTCTGTGAAAAAGAGAGAACTATTTTACAGACCTACGTTTTTTTTATTTCTATAAGTGCTTTCGAGGAAAGAATAAAAGTGATAAAAAGCTGTTTCAAAAGGGTCGGTTATCCTCAAAGTTTTAAAAAATATTTCCGCACAGGAAACTTATTATCTTGTAAATATTTTACAGAAACAAATGTATAAAATACGGGTAAAACAAAAATTATTGACAAGGTCTTAAAATGGCAACGTCAACAAGATATTATCTGTATATTACATGCTCATAACAATAAAACGAATAAAGAACATGTGCAAAAACGTAAATATCAACCAAAAATCATTATCATTCGTCAATCTCATTCAAATTTAAATCAATACAAATAACTAAAAAGAAAACATCTGTACTTTTACATTTAGTAAATTTTGAGTTTGTCTATTTCTCTATTAATTTGTGCTTATTTTTTGAAACAATGATTGACCGTCCCTCAGTATTAGAGCATATATCAGGTATCATATAACTGTAATGTCTGACAAAATTAAGCGAATACCAGCTTCTAATATACTTTGGTCTACTTTAACGCAACGATCGCCTGTGCTATCAATTTGAGAACAAAACGCATCGAAATTTAGCAGAACAAATTCTTCCATTTGGTTACCGTGTTCCATTTTAGCCTGATAATGTTTAAATGTTTAAAATTAACTTTCTCATGTGTTAACATAGACTATGAAAAATTCTCTTATGGCCAGATCATGTTATACAACTGCATACATGCATAAGTTTTTTGTGTGTCGGGAAGAATTTTCCGATTCAAAATTTATCAGAAATATATGTTAGAACTGAAAAAAACTACATATATTTGAGAATTAGTTAAGAAATTTCTAAATTAATGTACTTTGTCATTGACTGGAGTTACAATTATCATTTTTAACTCATCTTATGGTCACTGTGATCTCTTCAAAGTTGTCCGCTTAACTGTCAACGTCGGTGCCATCAGATGCTTTCACGCCTTTAATAACATCCATACATTCAAATACTTTCAATTAATTTTAAACACTTCGAAATTCCCTATAACACGGTATTTTCACATAAATTTACAGTGACAAAATAGAAATAGTGGGCAATATTTTCATTAACTTTATATGATAAGGTAGAATGATTCTCTGGTATCCGCTCTAAACAGTGACATTAAGGGGTAAAACAACCATTTTAACGTTAAAATACCATAATCCCTGAAGTATTTTCATTTGTACTTATTGCTGGCATAAACTATCTTTTTGTATATATATTTATTTATTAAATAAATATATATATTTCACCTTTTCTTATGTAACATGTATAACAAAATTCTCCTTGAAAGTACTTGAAATCACTGTACCGTCAGACTAACAAAATGTGAGCAACTGTAAACAGTGCAATTCATTCTAATTCGGTCATTCGGGCAAGTTAATAGAAAATGTCTGTGTTTTCAAAACAATTAAATGGAAAGTTGTTCGTTTTGAAATGTTCTTATGCTAATAATATATTACATACATTCGCTTGCATTAACTCCATTAATAAATAAAGTTTCCTATACTAAATTTTTGTACTACGTTCTCGTACGTGATTACTTCCAATACTAACAGACTCAATTGTAAACGAAACATGCAACTCTTTAAACAAAACAAAAATAAGTTAAATAAAAATCTGGGTGTAAGAATATCAAGAATACAATGGTATACTTGAACTTTGTCACTGTTTTCTACTTTGATTCTTTTAACTTTTCAATAAAGATAACGTTCTTTTGATATCTAAACATATAAATATACATTTTCTAACATCATAATATGTTTAGAACGTCAATGGTCCAACTTTATATTGATTATAGTTGAAGAATAGTGGATATTATTAGTATTGTAAAGGTTCTGCTTATAATCTAAATATTCACGAAGTTTCCTTGCTCTAAAAGTATTATATTTGTACAGAATTGCCGACTATCCCCGACATTTTATTGTTTCATTTACATACGTACGAGAATTAACAAGATTTATTGCCGATACATTTTACCAGAACACATTCAATTATGAGCGTTCACCAGGGAAACATAACGTATTTCATGGTGAATCATATTCTTGTAGGATAACAAAATAGCGTCTTAAACTGACATTTATATCGATATTGCAAATTGCCTTATCTAAATGGCGCCATTGTGACAACAAATCTTGAAATAAAAACTTGTATTGATTTGATATTCTCTTCATTTCTCACAGAACGTTTTATTTACATAACAACAGTCCTACAACAAATCGTGACAATAAATCATAGGAAAACAAGAGCTCTAACATGTAATAAAAATTAGAATTAAGAAGTAGTGAATAATTTTCTAGAGAGCTTTTAATATTGTTTGAAACATTTTCAATAATTGTATCTGGGACAATTTTACAATGGTAAATCTCACTGCATAACTGCATTTGCTTAAGATATTACTGTGTATAAATAAACATCCACAACACGACCACCGAAGTAAAATTCTAAATATAGTAAATAATTTATCAGTACACAATGAATCTCTTCTAAATATGGTAAATATATTTATCACTACTTATAATATGTTCTTTTTCTGAGTACGTTCTAATACACGCAACGATTTAGGTGATGGTTTCTTGTACTTTTTATAACGTTCAACAAAGTGATACATTTATATGTATTTTTTGTTTACGTTGAATTGAAAAATAATCTAATTTCTAAAGGATTTTTGACCATGGCTCTGAAATAAGACAGGCTTATAGAATACGATTATATCAAGAACATGCGTTGCTCTATGGCTTTCTATTTGCAAAGGGATAGAAACTCAATTATGTTTAGATTTAGTTAAAACAAATTTGGCTTACAAAAATAAATGTACAGACAAGATACTGTCTACTTATTAAATGTATAGATTTACAAAAGCCTTCGTGGACTGATGCATCAAAATATTTTTTTCTGAGCAAAGAAGAACTAAATGGAATGGAATGACACAGATATCACTAATTTAATTCAAGGTTTATGTAATGTTGGTTACTTAAATGTGTTAACGAAAATTAAAGAAAATCTGATCAAAATTTGATCATAAATTTTTGTCTTACTATTCTATATACCCACAAATCGTAACGAATTTCAAGAACATTATGTCATGTTGGATGCAAATGAAAATAATGTATTTTACCTTATGATTTTCTCCCGATGAAGATAATTAGGTACCAAAACACTTATGTTTTAATGGCTGGACACAGAAACAAAAATCAATGTTATATTATACCAAACCAACAAGTCATTGCTTCGTAAAATTCATTTTCCAGAAGATTCATCGCACGTACATTATAAAATTTTCTTTAAAGGCACACCTGAGAAGTGAAAAAAAGGTTTTCTTTCTTAAGAAAAAAACACAAGTTTCATAAAGTTAAAGTAATGGTTTTAGTGATTACAACATGGTAATCACCAGTAGAAAGTATCATTTACTGTGAAATTATTTGATGTAAAAAGCTTTAATGTAAACAAAATAGTATTTCGACTTCCATACAAAATAATCAGTCAAATAAATGTACAGTTATTGCAACAGGAGCAAAAGATGGTTCACGTAATAAACCAATGCGTAACATTTTGGATACTATAACAAGACACAAAAAATAAAAAGCTTCTGAGAAATAAAAATAAACGCATTTCTTAGGCATAACGGGCCTGTAAGATATAGACATTATTGTATCTTGAAAAAAATATCCAGACATACAGATTTGTTATTAATACAGTTAAATGATTTACTGTATTTGCCAATTAGTGTAATAGAGGTTTTGATATCACAATAAATCAGCTCGAAATTTAACGTGTATTGTCTGACACACAACGCACTAGCTTTAACATTGCGATATTGAGAATTTGATAAATTGTTACAGTATTATTAATAATTTAAACTTATTCACTATACTTAAAATGATATCTTTTGCTTTGTATATTTTTGAATTCTTTGATAATCAAAACAAATAAACAAGGGACTAAATGTTTAGCCTTACTTGAATAACGACCATGTTTCGTTATACAACACCAAAAATTGTTTCTTTTTCTCGTAAATGAGTTAAATAACCTTAATTTTCCATCAAAATAGAGCTAAAACAAATATGTTTACAGGAACCAAATAAAAACATCGATGTAATAACCTATTTTTGTGATAACAATTTTAAACTTTACAATACAGAAGGTAAACTTGATTTAAGATTTTAATCAAAAAAATAATAACTAGTCACATAATTTGAACCAGTTTTACAATCGCAACTACTCGGCCCTTTCCGTCAGTCTTCGGATAAGGACCTCGAACACAATCGTATGAATACACAGAACGGATGCGGTATTTCGGTCTAACCTACGCTAAGAAACTAAACATGTAAACAAATAGTAATTTAATGCTGGGAGTTGTTGACAAGTTTATTTCCAATATATGTAGTAAAGTCCACCAAAAATAAGTGAACTCATGGGTACAAAAGCAAAATTACATTATTTATATATTTATTATTATGGTTGTAGAAACCGAAAGTACAAAAAACCAACCTGTTGACATTTAGTCGGATTTGTTTAAAGTTGAACATCAGTGGGCATATTTAAATTACAAATTGTTGTCAGACATATTTTCAAGCATAAGAGTACCGGAACAGACATAAGATGTCAAATATATACATTCGTTTTACATTATCTCTGTTTCTGTTTACATATGAAACCACGTGGTAGAACTACTTTCAATCCGTATTGTTTCCGAGGTTATTAAAGATAATAGCCGAGGCAGATCCGAATGCCAGTTTTAACGACATTTACAAATACAGTTACACAAATTTAACAGTACTTATTGATAAGCTGAATATTGAAACAATTATTACAGTCCTAAATAAACAAATGATCCTGTCTGATTCCTTTGAATAATTAAATCAATTTATAAGCCAAATTTCTTCCGTTATTTTCAGAAAGTAATCAAAGCTATCAACATGAAAGTAAGTAAATCACGTAAGGATTCTCTAAAAATGTAACAAAAACCTTAAGAAATAAAATATAATCATAGTAAAATATTCTAACAATTTTTTTAACAGTCCTGTGAAGACATTTATATCATACTATTTATTTATTGTACCCATGCTTTTTCACGCGATTTCCTGACCAAGCCTTGTTCCAATAGTAAGACGCTGGCTTCAAAAGCTGGAGGTTCGAAATTTGAGAAAACATCAATTCTTTACTAATATGAATATTTTTTGACACTTATTAAACTAAGAACTTACACACGTTGGTTATCATGAAAGTTTTAACATTTTTTCTCGCACAAAAAAACCTTTTAACTTGTAAACATTTTACCGATCCAGTATTGGTCATATGGAGAGGTTCCAGCTTTACTGGTGAAGGAAGACTTCAGGTACACTTCTGTGCATTATTTCAGGCACGAACGGGCGCACGAGTAGAACCACCGACGTTCCGTAAGCTAGCTTGATAGCTTCCTCACATGAAATAATCCAAGGTCTCTGTCGGAA
Organism: Ruditapes philippinarum; assembly: GCF_026571515.1. NCBI lineage: Eukaryota > Metazoa > Mollusca > Bivalvia > Venerida > Veneridae > Ruditapes > Ruditapes philippinarum. The sequence goes on from NW_026858618.1 coordinate 127,921, forward strand.
CTCGAACCCACAGCGGTGAGGGGCAAGTGGTTTGGAGACAACAACCTTAACCAGTCTACACTGTCGGTGTGACTCAAAACCCAATCAAACAAACTAACAAGTATTTTCAATTGATTATAAACACTTCCTACATGTACATTTTCTTTAGTACTGCATTTTCAAAAAAGTAAACAGTAAAATTTGAAACTAGTTTCATAAAACTAACTTGCAAAGTTAAGTAGAATTAATCATCATGACAATTATCAAGGAAACCAAGAACATAAAACAACAACAGTTAAACAGCACAAAACAAAATCAAACAACAAAAATGTTAAAGAGCAAATAACTAAGCAACAACAAATAATGTACCGATAAATTTGATTCTGACTTATCCGCTCTAAACAATGACATTAAAGAGTTAAAAAAGTAAGAAGATTAAACAACAATTTTAAAGTTTAAATGCCAGTCTAAAAAACTAGAATATTTTCAAAGCTATCTTTATTGGATATTTTTTGTTTCATCCTTCCTTCTATCTGAAAGTTCTCGAAATTACTAAACCATTAGATAAACAAAATGTGAGCAACTGTAACAGTTAAATTCATTCTGATACGATCAGTTTTATTTAGCACTTTTATAGAAAATGGCAGTCAGATTGACAGTTGCTTCTTTTGAAATGATCATACGCTAACAAATATATCATTCATTCACTTGCATTAACACCATTAATATTCAAAATATTCTATACTTAATGTTTGTACTATGAGCTCTTACATTATAACTTCTAATACTAACAGACTTAGTAATAGAAAGAGCATCGAAACACGAGGCTATCTGATTTGTACAATTACGGGGGGCATAGCCTCCGATTATAATTCAGATTGCCGAGCCGAGTGTGTTGTTATCTATTATCATACTAGGCAAAACTAAAAACACGTTCATTGTTATCACAATATAAAAAGGTAACCAATGAACGAGCATCAGAATTAATATTTCTATCAATATCCCTTTCACAGTTGACGTCACAATAAGTAAACTCCAGAAAAAAATGAGCCAATCAGTGAGAATACTCTGGAGTGTTGGTTTATTGGCGCCGCGCCGAAGCGCGGCGCCCCTTTATGTAATGAAATCAGATTTTGTGAAAGGGCGACAGCAACTTTTCGAGCCTTTTAGTCGGTCATAATAAAAGCCGATCATTCCGAACGGTATGAAGGTGCTTGATTATTAATTAATCCGTGCGAACTTGCAAACATTTTCAAATGAAATAACCTTTTCCGTCAATAAATCGCGCTATTCGATTTTTTTTATTTACACAGTGGGTTATTATGGTATGTTATTGTTGTACATTTATCCGAAAGCTATAAATAGAATGATGAGTTGATGACCTAAATATTCCGAAAATCTATTTATAGAGGGATGTGCTCCTATCGGTAATTCCCGGTCTCTCCCGGTCTATTTTGACCGGGATTTACTAGTGACCGGCGAATAGTACCACACGTTTATTGTCCGGTCTCTCCCGGTTTTGGAGTAGATGTTTGATATCGTTACAAAACAAAACACATATTTTACAGATAAATAAGCTTTTTTTCCACAATGAATGTTTGTCAGTTAATTTTGTTACACAGATCAACTCTCAAATTTATTGATTTTTATTATACATAAACATACAATTCGAAAAAAAACAACAAAAAAACAGCACGAACAAAAACAATAGCATGTTTCATTTTATCTATATGAGATAAAAACAATAAATATGTACAATAATTGAGAAAAAGGTACATTTTTATGGTAATAATACGACACTATCAACTTTGAAACATTTTATTTAATTTGTTATTCGTGGTTAGTAAAGATGCCGAGGAATTATTCAAAGTTACAAATTAGCTTTTATGAATTATTCAATTGATGGATAATTTAAAAAATGATAAAGAAAAATACAAATGTACATGGTTTAAGAATATAAGAATAAACAATATTATATATTGAAAGATTAACCATTATTTACTGACTTTTTCCAGTTAATTTTTGACTTATAATCGTCGGTCAATATGACAATTGAATTCTTAAAATTTATATTACAATTTAAATTAAAAAAAGTAAGTAAACATAAAAAAGCACATAAAACACAAAAAAGAAAAGAAAACAATATTCATAAAATCTGTAATTTATTATCAAAATTAATATATATTACATTTATTGTATAATAAACAATTATGCTCAACATGATCAACATGGTAATATAACCAGTGTCATATTTTTACTAAGTGTGAATAGATACCTTAAGAGGGGGTCTTCGCTAAAAGCGATAACATAATAAGGGACAATTACACAAGTGTGGTGTTTACACATATGGATTATAAATGATTGTTTACATGTATATCCGTTGCTCGCCCATATGGTCTCTTTCCAGTGGCGAGGGTAAACAAACGCAAACACACAAAATCCGTTGCTATTAATAACCACGGTCATAAAGAAATAACAAGTAATATTCTAATCTCTAGCATGTCAGTCATAGTTCATAATGAACAATGTCTTTCGTCCGCTCATTCATAAGTGATAATTATACAATTCTGGTAAAAAACCATTGAAAAGTTTATAAGAATATCTTGTCATCATATGTCTACTAGTTCATCTTCACTTGCTGCATTTCATGCTTGGACGCCCTTTGATGCTTTGCATCAATGCTTTTCTTGTAATACCTGCAATACAGTTAACGCATTGTGCATGTATATGTCTGACACATTTTCAACATAAATAAGGTCCTCAAACAGTAAGACCTTCAAATCTTTAAACAAAACAAAAATAGGTTAACTTTAAGAATCAGCGTGTAAGAAAATCAAGAATACAATGATACATTGCAATCAATCATCATGAATACAATGTTTAAATTACATCATTTTGAACAATATGTATTAAACATTAATAACTAACAATATCGAAATTTCCTTTGAAAACAAGGTATTTTGTCTCATAAATTGACATCAATACTCAATCATTCGGTAGCGATACTCAATTTATAAAATGAAAACGAATATGTTGATACTTATATGTCTCAATTTGAATATGTAACATGAATATTTCAAACAAAAACATTACACGTTTCAATTCGGTTCGAAATCAATCACGCATCTAACGAATATCGTTCTAAAATGTGACATAGTTGTGTGACGTTCTGTCTGACATGCACAGGAAACTAATTTGTCACAAGCAAAAAAAAGCATGTGGTTTCAGGTAATTAAATATGATAAACAACATTAACAAGGAAAGGCGGCGTTCAATTAACGCAACTCACACATGACCCAGCAACAAGAACCAGCGGCAAGGCGGCCAGGAGGACCTTCACAGCGAGTCATAATAGAATGACCACTGCGTACTTTAATTTTGTCACTGTTTCCTACTTTTTTAAAACAAAGATAACATTCTTTTAATTTCTAACATAAATTGGTATTCACATAAATTTTGCAACCTCTCAAAATGTTAAGTATGCCAATGGTCCACTTTATTTTGGATCTTGTTGAATAGTAGTTATTAGCATTGAATAGGTTTTGCTTATAATCTAAATATTCACGAAGTTTCCTTGCTCTAAAAATAGCTCAAAAAATATTGCATTTGAAAAGAATTGCCAACTATCTCCGACATTTTATTGTGCTTCATTTACATACGTACGAGAATTAACAAGATTTATTGCCGATACATTGTACCAGAACTCATTCAATTATGAGCGTTCACCAGGGAAACATAACGTATTTCATGGTGAATCATATTCTTGTAGGATAACAAAATAGCGTCTTAAACTGACATTTATATCGATATTGCAAATTGCCTCATCTAAATGGCGCCATTGTAACAACAAATCTTGAAATAAAAACTTGTATTGATTTGATATTCTCTTCATTTCTCACAGAACGTTTTATTTACATAACAAGAGTCCTACAACAAATCGTGACAATAAATCATAGGAAAACAAGAGCTCTAACATGTAATCAAAATTATAATTAAGAAGTAGTTAATAATTTTCTAGACAGCTTATAATATTGTTTGAAACATTTTCAATAATTGTACCTGGGACAATTTCACAATGGTAAATCTCACTGCATAACTGCATTTGCTTAAGATATAACTGTGTATAAATAAACATACACAACACGACCACCGAAGTTAAATTCTAAATATAGTAAATAATTTATCAGTACACTATGAATCTCTTCTACATATGGTAAATATATTTATCACTACTTATAATATGTTCTTTTTTCTGAATACGTTCATCACTCAAAGATTTAGGTGATGGTTTCTTGTACATTTTATAACGTTCAACCAAGTGATACATTTATATTCTTTTTTTGTTTACGTTGAATTGAAAAATAATCTAATTTCTAAAGGTTTTTTGACCATTGCTGAAATATGACAGGCTTATAGAATACGATTAAATCAAGAAAATGCGTTGCTTTGTGGCTTTTTATTTGCAAAGGGATAGAAACTCAATTATGTTAAGATTTAGTTAAAAAAAATTGGCTTACAAGAATAAATGTACAGACAAGATACTGTCTACTTATGTAATGTAAAGATTTACAAAAGCCTTCGAGGATTGATGCATCTAAATAGATTTTTTTCTGAGCAAAGAAGAACTAAATGGAATGGAATTACACATTTATCATTTTTCAAGGTCTATGCAATATTGGTTACTTAAATGCGTTAACGAAAATTAAAAAAAATCTGATCAAAATTTGATCATAAATTGTTGTCTTACTATTCTATATACACATAAATCGAAACGAATTTCAAGAACCTTTTATCACGTTGGATGCAAATGAAAATAATGAATTTATCTTATGATTTCCTCCTGATAAAGACAATTATGTACCAAAACACATATATGTTTTAATGGATGGACACAGAAACAAAAATCAATGTTATATTATACCAAACCAACAAGTCTAACAGTTATACTCATTGCTTAGTAAAATGCATTTTCCAGAAGATTCATCGCAGGTACATTATAAAATTTTCTTTAAAGGCACATTTTGCCTGAGAAGTGACAAAAAAGGTTTCTTTTTTAAGTTTCATTAAGTTAAAATAATGGTTTTAGTGTATGTTACATGGCAATCACAAATAGAAAGTATCAATGACTGTGAAATTATTTAACGTAAACAGCCAAATGTAAACAAAATAGTATTTCGACTTCCATACAAAATACTCAGTCACAATAAACTGTACAGTTTATGCAATAGGAGCAAAAGATGGTTTGCGTAATTAACAAATGCGTAACATTAAGGATACTATAACAGTACACAAACATATAAAGCTTCTGAGTAATAAAAATAAAAGCATTTCTTAGGCATAACGGGCCTGTAAGATATAGACATTATTATATCTTAAAAAATGATCCAGACATACAGATTTGTTATTTATACAGTTAAATGATTTATTGCTCAATAGTGTAATAGAGGTTTTGATATCACAATACATCAGCTCGAAATTTATTGTCTGACACAAAAAGCACTAGCTTTAACATTACGATATTGAGAATTTGATCAATTGTTACAGTACTATTCATAATTTTAACTTATTTACTATAGTTAAAATGATATCTTTTGCTTTGTATATTTTTGAAATCATTGATTATCAAAACAAATAAACAAGGGACTAAATTTTTAGCCTTACTTGAATAACGACCATGTTTCGTTGTACAACACCAAAAATTGTTTCTTTTATAAGCTTAATTTTCCATCAAAATTGAGCTAAAACAAATATGTTTACATGAACCAAATGAAAACATCGATGTAATAACCTTTTTTTGTGATAACAATTTTAAACACTACAATACAGAAGGTAAACTTGATTTAAGATAATAATCAAGTAACAAAAATAATTACTAGTCACATAATTTTAACCAGTCTTAACGAAATTTACAAAATACAGTTACACAAATTTAACAATACTTATTAATAAGCTGAATATTGGAAACAATTATTACACTTCTAAATAAACAAATGATCCAAATAATTAAATCAATTTATAAGCCAAATTTCTTTCGTTATTTTCTGAAAGTAATCAAAGCTATCATCATGAAAGTAATTAAATCAAGTAAGGATTCTCTAAAAATGTAACAAAAACCTTAAGAAATAAAAATAATCATAGTAAAATATTTTAATTAACAGTCCTGTGAAGACATTTATATCATACTATTTATTTATTGTACCCTGGCTTGTTCACGCGATTTCCTGATCAAGCCTTGTTCCAATAGTAAGACGCTGGCTTCAGAAGCTGGAGGTTCGAAATCCGAGAAAAACATCAATTCTTTACTAACATTTTTTGACACTTATTAAACTAAGAACACACACACGTTGGTTATCATGAAAGTTTTAACATTTTTTCTCGCACAAACAAACCTTTTAACTTGTAAACATTTTACCGATCCAGTATTGGTCATATGGAGAGGTTCCAGCTTTACTGGTACACTTCTGTGCATTATTTCAGGCACGAACGGGCGCCCGAGTAGAACCACCGACGTTCCGTAAGCTAGCTTGATAGCTTCGTCACATGAAATAAGGTCTCTGTCGGGATTCGGACCCACAGCGGTGAGGGGCAAGTGGTTTGAAGAAAACAACCTTAACCAGTGTACAGTGTCGGTGTGACTTAAAACCCAATCAAACAAACCAACAAGAATTTTCAATTGATTATAAAAAGAACTCCCTACATTTTCTTTAGTACTGTATTTTCAAAAAGGTAAACAGTAAAATTTGAAACTAGTTTCATAAAACTAACTTGCAAAGTTAAGTAGAATTAATCATCATGACAATTATCAAGGAAACCAAGAACATAAAACAACAACAGTTAAACAACACAAAACAAATCAAACAACAAACATGTTTAAAAGCAGATAATTAAGCAAAAACAAATAATTTACCGATGAATTTGATTCTGACTTATCCGCTCTAAACAGTGACATTAAAGAGTTAAAAAATAAAGTAAAAAGATAAAACAACAATTTTAAAGTTCAAATGCCAGTTTAAACACAAGAATATTTTCAAGGCTATCTATTGGGATAATTTTTTTCATCCTTCCTTCTATCTGAAAGTACTCGAAATTACTGAACCATTAGATAAACAAAATGTCAGCAACTGTTAACAGTCAAATTCATTCTGATACGGTCAGTTTTATTTAGCACGTTTATTGAAAATGGCAGTCAGATGGAAAGTTGCTTCCTTTGAAATGATCATACGCTAACAAACATATCATTCATTCGCTTGCATTAACACCATTAATATTCAAAATATTCTATACTTAATGTTTGCACTATGTGCTCTTACATTATAACTTCTAATACTTACAGACTAAGTAATAGAAAGAGCAGCGAGACACGAGGCTATCTGACTTGTACAATTACGAGGGGCTGGGGGACATAGCCTCGGAGTATAAATCAGATTGCCGAGTGTGTTAATGATTTTTATCTTTTATCATAAGCAAAACTAAAAACACGTTCCGTGTTGTCACAATTATATAAAAAGGTAACCAATGAACGAGCATCAGAATATGATATGTCTATCAATATCCCTTTCACTGACGTCACATTAAGTCAACTCCAGAAAAAATGAGCCAATCAATGAGTATACTCTGGAGTGTAGGTAAATGATACCTGCAATTCAGTTAACGCATTGTGCATGTATATGTCTGACACATTTTCAACAAAAAGGTCCCCAAACTATGATACAAATTCTAAAAGACCTGCAACTCTTTAAACAAAACAAAACAAATTAACTTAAAGAATCAGCATGTAAGAAAATCAAGAATAAAATGATATATTGCAAACAATCATCAGGGATACAATGTTTAAATTACATCATTTTGAACAATATGTATTAAACATTAATAACAATATCTCAATTTCTCTTGAAAACAAGGTTTCGTCTTAAGATAAGACCTATCTAAGTTATTAGATATTTCCATTTTGTCTCATACATTGACATTAATACTCAATCATTTTGATACAGAGCTAGTAGCGATACTCTTGTTATAAAATGAAAACCAATATGTTTATCTTTATGTGTCACAATTTGTATATGTAACAGGAGTGAATATTTCAAACGAATAAATTACACATTTTAATTCGGTTCGAAATCACCCACACATCAAACGAATATCCAAAATGTGACATAGTTGTGTGACGTTCTGTCCGACATGCACGGGAAACAAATTTGTCACACGCGAAAAAAAGGGAATTCGCAACGAATGCAAACAATTTGTCATCACTTATTAAACACAGCCTTTAAAAAACATTCACATTTAATTTTATTTATTAAAGTTAATGCGATACATATTAATGGGAAATGATCTTAAAACTGGTAATGGTCATAAAAAATAATGACGGTAACCACTATGTTATTCTGAATCTGGCCATCACAGTAATAATTATCATGACGACAACGTTGACACTGATAATAATAATGATGACCGTATGGACGAGAGTGATGTAAATGCTATGGTGTGGGATCTTGATGATGATAGTCATAATGCTCGCAGTGATGATGAAAATACTGATGATCACCATGACTTTAATGATGATAATGCCGATGGTTATGGAAGAAGTTGCCATAGTAATGATGATTATGTTTTTTATGATGAAGATGGTCGTCTTGATTATTTAAATAATTTAGCTGTTGATGATTTTGACGAGCACAAGATCATCTATGGCGATGTAGAAGATTGTCTCTCATGACTATGATAATAGTCTTCATAACAATTAACAAATTATGTTAATGATAACGGCTAATGAGCAACAGAACGTTGATTGCGATGATGATGGTTATATGGTTATGTTGGTGATTGATGTCACGCACGTGTTTCGAATTGCAATATTCTCTAAGAACGACTGACACATTGGCTTGCATTTTCAAAGAGTCATCCCATCCCATCCCCCTGACGTGACATAAACACACGCGTTCAAGCATGTGGTTTCAGGTAATAAAATATGAAAAACAACATAAACAAGGAAAGGCCGCGTTCAATTAACGCAACTCCCACACAACCTAGCAACAAGTACCAGCGGCAAGGATGCCAGGAGGACCTTCAGAGCGAGTCATAGTAGAATGACCACTGCGTACTTTAAATTTGTCACTGTTTCCTACCTTGATTATTTACATTTTTCAAAAAAGATAACATTCTTTTAATTTCTAACATAAATTGGTATTCACATAAATTTCACATAAATTTTACCGCTCTCAAAATGTTTAGTATGCCAATGGTCCACTTTATATTGAATATAGTTGAAGATAAGTGGATATTATTGGCATTGAATAGGTTCTGCGTATAACTAAACTATTCAGGAATTTCCTTGCTATAAAAGTATTATATTTGTAAAGTTTTGCCGACTATCCCCGATATTTTATTGTTTCATTTACATACGTACGAGAATTAACAAGATTTATTGCCGATACATTGTACCAGAACTCATTCAATTATGAGCGTTCACCAGGGAAACATAACGTATTTCATGGTGAATCATATTCTTGTAGGATAACAAAATAGCGTCTTAAACTGACATTTATATCGATATTGCAAAGTGCCTTATCTAAATGGCGCCATTGTGACAACAAATCTTGAAATAAAAACCTGTATTGATTAGATATTCTCTTCATTTCTCACAGAACGTTGCATTTACATAACAACAGTCCTTCAACAAATCGTGACAATAAATCATAGGAAAACAAGAGCTCTAACATGTAAATTGTCCGGACAGTTATATTTTTCTGCTTTAAATATTGTTTGAAGCATTTTCAATAATTTTATGTGGTACAATGAAACAACGGTAGCTCTGCATAACTACATGTGCTGTAAATATTACTGTGTCTAAATAAACATCCACAACAAGACCATCGGAATAAAAAGAAAACGAGCCTCTTTTAAATATTGTAAATAAATTTATCACTAGAAGATGAGTCTTTTCTTATTATGGTAAATACATTAATCACTACCAATAATATGTTGTTGTTTTTCTGAGTACGTTCGAATACACGCAAGTATTTAGGTGATCGTTTTTGGATCTCATGTACTTGAACTTTTTATAACGTTCAATCAAGTGATATGTTTATATGATTTTTTTGTTTACGTTGAATTAAAAATTAATCATTATTAAACATTTTCAAAAGAGGTGATCCCTCGGAAGCAATGAAACAACAATATAAAAAACAGACTCTCTTTGTTCAGTTTGTTCATGAAAAATAATAATTTAGAAGTGCAATCTATCTCACGCCCCCATAGCACCGGCTTAATCTACAACACTTCTAGAATCTAGAATCAATGATCCCGAATGACAAGAGAAATGTAACAGCACTATAACGATATCAGGATTTTTCACTGTTAAAATAATTATTTATACACCAAAATAGAAACTCATTATCTCTCACTGTTCTCACTACATTTGTTTTGTTTGCTTTCACAGCGCTTCAAAACAGGTCATATGGCGCCGACAAAGAAAATATTATTTTGGATAATCTCGGATGTTAGAATTTTAAGAAACACTAGGGGTTAAAACCACCTCACCTGCTAAGGCTACGAGATGCATGATGCATAGTGTCCAAAAAATCGAACCCATCTTGTCGCCTCTTACGATAATATAGGGTTAAACGGTGGCAGTTCAGATGCCTCATTCCGTAAAGGCAATCCATCAGCCACAAGGGGCATATTGTAACTATACATTGTCTTATTGTTATGACCGAGACATGCCAATAAAATCTTGATTAAACAGTAGCTAGTACATCTTACGTGATGCTTATTACAATTATCAATATTAGGACATGTAATTCTTAGTATTTATACTTTATTTCATTATATATTGTATATAACATGTGTATAATGGATATACATTAATCCGTATTAAAAGGCTTAGAAGATATATTGCGGCAGTATTGCACTGAATCACTTTCTATTTCTTAATGCCTGCTATAATTAAAAACAATATGTACAAGAACAGTTTGTACTGCTAATTCTATCAATTTCAGGCCGAAGACTATAAAATCAAAATGCACTTAATGTATACTTAATTGTTCCCGCTAATGAGGTAGTAGGATCACCTAGAACGTGATTCATACAGGACTAATCAATGCTTCGTTTTTGAATTATTTTATTGATTTATACTTATATGTGGTTTAAGTGTAATTAA